>NC_088794.1:102758011-103059678 GCF_011386835.1 Chrysemys picta bellii | reverse complement strand
TTGCAAACTGTCCCTTAATGTTTATAACAGGCTTAGAGATCTTCTGATTGAGTTCACTATGTAGGCACTATATTAAATAGAAACAATCAGTAATAAGACGTTTGTTTTCATTTTGCCTTACTCTTGGGGGTTCACAACAATTCTTGGCACAGATAGTTTTAGTCAATGTCTCTCAGTTGCAGTATAACTATTCCAAGTAGTTCATGAAAAAAATACATCTTTTTCACTTCCCACCATATAAAGGCACATATGACATCATATAGCCTCCTTTCTCAAAATACAACTTGTCTCTTTCTTACAGGCGGAAAATTGTCCTGTTACTTAAATTGCTTCATTTTGTTTTCCAGTCTTACATCTGTCTGCAAGATCACAGAAGTTGTAGTGACAAAAACATGGTACGGTGATATTTTCCAACCCAATTTCTATCATAAATCCTGTCAAATATCAAATAATTCAGAGTAAATGTTATAATACCTTCTAGTTTTCCAAGAACGAACACATTTCTGCTTCTTTTCTACCCAGAAGAGGCCATTGGTTCACTAGTAATTGAAATACCAGTGAGCCTTGTCTGTTTGCCAATCTGCAAATTAAATAGAAGCTTAACCTATTTGTTGTTATGCCAGTTTGTTGACATTTTACAGCAATGCAAACCATGATATGAACAAACTACAGCTTTACTCACTGAAAATAGGTTGAGTCTAACACTACGTTCTGTTTGTGGCAGTAAACCCTGTTGTCTAGTCAGTTAGTTTTCTGGTAGGAAAGGAGAACACAAAACTGGCATTAGCTCACCTCACCACCCATGTTACAAAAATAAAACTCACGTAATAAAAATAAGTGTGGTGGTAGTCGAGATGAATGACTCAGTAAATTCCTCTTCCATGTGAGCATCCCACAAACACTGCAGAGTTTTCTGAACCCACACATGCTCTTTCTCTTTGATGTCCTTCCAGGATGTCTTATCACCCCTGAAAGGGAAGATTTTTTACTCCTGATAGTGCCAGATATTATCATTTTCAGAAAGTATTTCTCAGGCAACTGTTTCCAGGCGTACTCTTTCCAGCTTGAAAAAAAAATGCAGCTGTTCGGAAAGGTTGATGGCATGCAAATGTTGCTTCCACATGCTTCTGAACAGCATTGCATTTAGATATAGCTAGTTTTCCAAGCCAGTTCAGCTGTTAGAGATGGACAATTGTATGATTCTGTTCATTGATGGGATAGTGTTACACACACACACGTGTGTGTATATGTGTAACATACTGTTAACAAAAATATCCAAGATTCTTTACAGACGCTTCACATATCTACATTAATTCTTTAATCTGTTTTATCAGTACTCATGACCATTCAATTTATTTTCTAAGCAGCAAAGAATAAATGTACAGGGAAATTTTGTCCTGATAGTCTTTGTACTGCTATAACAAAAGAAGGACAGGAGACACTGGACATGGTTTAATTAGATCATACGTTATTAACAACGATATGGGGGTACCTGGCAGATAAAAGTGTACAGTGCAGGTAAATCCAAGATCATTTCAGTATCTGCCCAGAGGGGTGGATCTTCTGTCAGCCACCCCCCTTTTTCCGTCTTTGTCCCTAGCCAACCCGCTGCTGAGACCTTACCATCTCCCGCCTCAAGTGAGGGTTAAGGTGGGCTATAAAGCAGGGAGGTTGACTCCCTGCCATGCCAGTGATGGGAGCCCCGAATTTCCTCCCCACCATTTCTATTCCTTTAACAAATATGTCCTATAAAGCCTTTACCAATCCATTTTTCTGATCACTGTATCCCTTTCCTGTGGAGTACCTGCACTTGACATTGGCCCCATGCTTACATAATGAGTTGCGACATCATTACAGAAATCCTGTAATCCTGTTCCGTGCTTGCTCCAACTACGTCCCCCCCCCCCGAATGCACTGTAAGGAAGGTGAAAAAAAACTCACTTTCTCTTGGCCAATCTGGCAGTGAGGGAAAAATTCCTTCCCATCCTCCCAAGAAAGGAACGACTAGTGCAGTGCCTACAGCAGATCATGATGGACCTGGTATTTCACCACTTCCATGGGTGGGAGGGTGGGTGTTGCTCCACTTGGTCTGGGTGAGAGAAGGTTCTTTTCCCATTTGGGTTACCTCATATATTCTCCCTCCCTTCTGGTTTGGTTACCTGGGAGAATGAATCAGTATCCTCTCCTGGCAAGCCAGAAAATGCTGCCTTGGTTAAAGTGTGGTGAGATTCTTTTACATGCACAGAAAAAGAATGATCCAGTGGCTAGAGTGATGATAACATAGGACTCAGGAGATGGATTCAATTCCTTGCTCTGCCATAGACTTCCTCGGTGACTTTGGACAAGCTACTTAATTTCTCTGTGCCTCAGTTCCCCCATTGCACAATGGGGAAACCCCTAACTCACATGGTGTTGTGAGGATAAATACATTAAAGATTTTAAGGCATTCAGATAGTATAGTAAAATGTGGGCCATACAAGTAGAATACTGATTAAATATATATAGATAACTTCTCAATTTTTCCTCATTTTTCCACTTTCTTAAGCACCATGACTTTCATATGGATAAATTTAAAAGTAGGGTCAAAATGTCCTTGGGAACAATATTTTTGGATTATATATTTTGATAAATGAGTTTCAGTGGTGATGAAGAGTGCTAGATTGAGTACTGTAAACTAAAGTCCTCTATAAACAAAAAATATTTCAAACAGCAATACCACAGATCTCTAATAAGTACATTTTGCACCAGAGCTGATCAAAAACACTCAAATGCAAAATAAAACATAAAACCTCTAAAATGTCAGTCAGCTGTTCTCCAAAAGCACCAAAGATTAGGGATGCCACTTATTTAAAGTTTGATTAAAATAATTGGAGGTGTCCAACCTGATATTCTGCATTTTATTTTCTATATCATTCAAGTCCATATAAATATATATTGGAAAAGTACCTATGTGACTCAGGCTTGATTATCAATAAAACTTAAGAGCCTAGTCCCATTTGTAAAGGTGCCTATGGCACTTAGGAGCCTAAATCACTTAGGTGCTTCTGAAATTTAACCCATTATCAACAAAGCAAGTAGAGAAAACATTAAAAATAATATTTTTCATAACAGTTTAAGTAGTAGCCCTTAAGCGATATTTAGGGTGACAGAACAAAGTCCAATAATTTTCATCAAACGGGGTATGCATCACAGCTTCATTCAAGATGCAATTTATTTATATTTATTGTCCACAAATGTTATACCACCCTCAATTAACCATTATGATTTATACCTGCACTCATATAAACTATGTTTTCAAATATTCCTAGTCAAGATTTCTTTTACAGAGAAGAAAATTAGACAGGTGCAGCACGCCAAATGAGATGAACTTTGTCCTCAAAGAAAATTGGTTTTTCCTTTTCAATTTCATTTCAAAGAGATCTGACAAGTGTCGCTTTGAACAAACTTTAACAGCACAATATCCTTTGTGCAAGTTTTCCCCTGTCAGCTTTTCCATTCCAGTAGAAACTTAGAACAAAGTGTATGCTGCCCTTTGAGTTGAGAACTTCATCAGTTGAATGAACACTAGTATAGTGCAGTGAAATTGAGGGCATACTCTCTCTGTGAATCTGAACAGTGCAGTCTCTCAACAAATATAATTTCTCTATCTTGTACAAGGATAGGCCCCAGTTATATATCCAGTTTCACATTCACTCCTTTCCCCCCTCGTCATTGAAAATGAAAAAGCATTTGAAAATCCACCTGTGTCAGAGCTAGTCAGGTCTAATAAACAATAAAAAACTCCATCTTTTTTAAAACTTCTGCCTATATACCACATAATGGAACTGAACAGCATTTATGCAGTATCCACCTTTCTGATATGTACTGCCTGCACAATGTGTTTTCGATTTTCATTGCCTTGCTATGTAAGCACTGTGTGGTCATTTAGAAGCGCGTGTGGCAGGGGTTGGGGGAGAATAGTATTTTTAGGAGAGAATCTAGTTCTAGGGTTAATCAGATTGACTTCAATAGAACTATGCTGATTTGCACCCAGTTAAGGGTCTGGCCACTGAATCACAATGGCACTTACCCAGCCATAACTATGCATTCCCATGTGTCTTTGAGCCTGATCCTGAGCCATGCAACTTAATGGCAAAATTCTCATTGACTTCCATGATGCAAGATCAGGCCCTTAATGAGCAATCCTATGTTCGTCATGTCTGCACAGTATCCACTGATGTTCATGGGGGCAAGGTCTATTAGATCAGAGGTCATAAACTACTAAGAACTAGACAGGCTTTAGTTTATATTTCTTTGTTCTCTGCTTAACTTTCCTAAAATTTGTGTTAAAATGACATTTGCTATTTCTTACTTTTCATTTCCAGGTGCCTGCTCTATTTTTTGCTTTGCATTAATATTTAAACACTAGTGTCAAACATGCATGTAGAGACAGCTTGAATGCAGAGTGGTTAAGGATACTGAAGAAGTCCGTGCCCAATTTAATGACATCAGTTTGATTAACATATATTGTAAGTAGCTGAGAATTTTAAGTTCCTTCAGCTCAAATATTGCAGAAGGACATAGAGCCTAATATTTCTTCAAAACTTCTAAGAACTCTCTGATTAACCAATTTAGACATCCTACCTGATTAAGAATCTAAATATCTTAGGGATCATGGAAATTCATGTTTATTGATAAGATAAAATATTTATAACATAGAAAGCCAAATGAGCAAAAAGAGTGCTAGCCTGATTCTAATTATAACAAAAATAAATGCTGGTTGAAAACTGAAGACCTAATCATTGCAATTGAATGAATTTTTGACATTGCAGAGATTATAATAACTGCATACCCAGGTGTGTTTAGTCTCATTGTACCTCTCAAGTTGAAAAGTGGGATTCAGTGCAGTATGGTGACAAGTTCTTGAATTACTGCATAATTTAAAAATGGTAATCACTAAAATTGGGCAGAAAATTGAGATCCTGTTCCAGATTTTGAACACCCCGAAGTCTGGGAGCTGTTCCAACCTGAAGTTTTAATTTGGTCCACTATAAAGATAGTGGACTTTTGTGATACAGGGATCTGGTTTCAGGCTCAGGTTTGAAGCTCCCCCAAAGGTCAGTGAATGCTTGGATTCAGAGTGCTATGTTTTTATCCACAGTATTATATATTGATATTCTGCATGACCTTGTATACAATAAATAATCCTCCTTCATACTCTAGTATAAAACAAAGAAGAGAGGACAATGTCTATCCTCTGTTTGCCTCTCAGTAGAAGAAAAAAAAGGAAGAATTTGTGGCTGAGCAGTGATTGGTGCATCTGTTGGTCACTGCTGTCAATATGAAGAGGTCAAAAACCACAAGATAGACCCCCCCATTTAAAACCTGGCTATTTGAACAAATGAATGCCCCCCCCCCAGCACACACAGAGTGGATATTTGGGGATCTATCTTCTGATTTCTGAACACTTAGTGGAAAATGTCATGATTCCCATTTGTTTGGATGAGTACACGTGCATGTGTTTCAGAATGAAAACTGAACCTGAAACAAACACAGCAAGTCCATGCATAGATGGGTCTCCTGTCCACACTCTCTTCCAATAGAGCCTCTCCTTCTCTTTTCAACTTTGGTGTGAATCCTTTTCCTCTCTAACCCACATTTCCACAGAAGCACTCCATCCACTTCACCCCCACTCCTATTGTCTAGCTCACATTTCCCATGGCAGAGTCCTCCAGGACTTCCCCCTATGACTTTTGCTGTCTCCTCCACATGGTCTGACTTTCCTCCAGACCCTACCAGGTCTTCTACTCCCTCCCTAGGTCAGACTCCACCAGATTCCCACATTCCACAACCTGCTTTCCTGCACATGGTAAAACCTAGCACGCCTCACTCTATTGCAGAATGCCACAGGAACCCCTCCCCCAGAAAAAAGTTATTCTCTGCCCATAGCAGACTCCAGCCAGCCTTTGGAAAGAAGCTATTTCTTATTTACAGTACCCATTCAACTACAGGGCAGTGGAACCAAACTTCTGGGATTTCATTTTCCCACAGCTCCCTCATTCTCTTTGCACCTCTCTTTGGACAGGCTGGTGAATAATACATGAGGGTACTATTCTAATGGGCATGACAGGCTCCCTGGTTCTCCTTTCCCAATGCATGTCTCTCCTGGTTCTATAGGAACAAGAGTGTTGAGCTGAATGAACAGGAATTGTGGGGCGTTGCTGTCTGCTCCTCTATAACTGGAACAGCAACCTCTACCAGTGATCCATATGTAACTCCACAGCTGGGCTAGGAGGATCCCTCTCTGTGTCGGCAGACCTCTCTACCCCATCTAGCTTTTCAGGCTTAGTGCAGGTGAGAGGACTTGAGTCTTAGAGAAGAAGGAAGTTGATCTGCTTTTCTTTTCCCATCTGAAATGGACCCTGATTGTGCTTCTATTGCTCTTTATGATGAAAAAACCAAACCCAAATAGCCATCTTTGCATTCAGTGATCTTTCAAGTTAGAGGAGAGGTTTATCTTGAGAGATCATTCAAAAGCCAGTGGATAAAATGTGTTATACCCACCCGCCCCCTCTCGTATAATATGTTGTTGCCTAGAGATTAGAATTTAGCATATTACCACATTAAAATAATGTATGACAATATTGCCAGCATCACTTTTAGAAAGACAGCTAAAACTAAATTTGACTATGGTCCTGCTCAGCCATAAATCCACCAGATAATTTCAAGAAGTAGCTTTGCTGACAAGAGATTTCTACATACTGTCCTCCTGAGATATGCAAAGTTAGATTCCCATAAACAGCACTTAAGCTGAAAGTCTTATCTGTCCTCAAGCAAAAGAGAGAAACGTAATACATACATAAATAAAACAGCTTAATAATATATCATGATGTAATGCAATGAACTGTCCATTGGGCAGAATAGGAACAACATACTTGTATGTCAAAGGCTCTGTATTGTTAACAGCCCCTAGAAATTCCCGTTAGCAATATTGTTAGGGCCTTTGTTTTGGGAGCAATAGTATGTTGGTTTTATCCCAGCTGTTGTCATGAAGTATCAAATGGCCATGGTGTGATAACCATGTAGGTCCTAAGTGGTCACAGATTTGTTACTATGCTTAACACTTACTTAGCAATTACATCTTCAAAGCATGGCACAAACATTTAGTAAATAATGAGACAGCAGAGAAGGGATCATCATGTAAGAATAGCAGAAAGATATTTGAAAAGGCTTCAGTCATGTAAAATCCATTAACTGTTTCCTGAGGTCAGTACTATCTCCACAGAATCCCAGCTCGATGCTCCTGAACAGGAAGAAAAGTCCACATTTGTTCTAGTTTGCCAAAACATATTTCTGCTAGACTTCCACAATATGAGATGGAAAGAAGATGAGACTTTTAAATCATACTCAGTCACTACCTAACTTTGACAATATGCCATACATATGCTTTATACAAATGTATTTATTCATTGTGTTATTTAGAGTGCACTATACTTCTCTGTTAGTGTTCATTTGACATTTGGATTTGGTTACAATTATTTTTATAGCAAAATTTTCAAAACTTCTGAAGGGCCCAAGTCCCATTTTCAGAGGGGACTTAGAAACCTAATTCTCAATGGAAGTTAATGGGAAGTAACTGAGGCTATTGCTGGTTCTGCATGGATGCACAACTAAGAGGTACAAACTCTAGTCTCCTGCACGCCTGCACAAGGGTCACTATTCAGACCCTTGTGTGTCCTGAGGCCTGGGACTGTTTGTTTCTAGTAGAGCTAAAATCTAGATTCTCCAAAGGGGCTGTGGCAGTGCTGCCTTCTGTGTCAGCAAAAAGAGCTGGGCCATTGCACATGTAGTGCACCCTGTGCCCTTTTGGAGTGTGTCACAGCTCCCCAGCCAACATGTTGGTCCTTTACTATGCTTCTAGGACTCCAGTGCAATGTAGCTTCTGTTTTAACCCCGCTCCCCTCAAATGCCTTACACCTTGAAAAGGTGTAAGAGTGTGTGTGTGTGTGTGTGTGTGCTCGCACACGCCAAACCATTTTTGAGCTGTTATAAGTCCCTTTTAAAACAGGGATTAAAAAAAACCACCAAAAAACACAACAACTGGAAACAGTGACAGAGTCTTTCTGGCAACACTCATTAATGGTGACACTCTATAATACAGAAAATAATAGAGTATACAACAAGCTTCTGCTTAAAATGAAATGCCATTTCAAGGTGAACAAAACGATGATATAAATAAATGTCTCAGGTTTTTACTCTCCTAAGGCATTGCAGAATGAAAGGGTCTAACCTTTGATTATATAAATGTCCATGCCAAAGCAACCACCAAACCATAAAAGCAATCAATAAGATCAAAGCAAAAGAGAGAGGCTTAGTGCTAGTCTTTTTGCAGTGTAGATGCTTATTTTTCCACTCTTCACATTCTTCTTTTGTTCCAGACAATTCCAGATCCTACTCTGACTTTTTTTTTTTCTCATATGCAAAACTAAAGCTTTGAGCACTCAGTTGCCATGGAAACAAAAAGGACAGAAACAGTTTATGTATTTCAAAAGCTGTCAGCCTATATGCTGTGGATTTTGATAACTAAACCTAAACATGAGCCATTCTTTTTTTTAAACCACTGTGACATTTATTTCTGTACATGAGTGTGTGTTGCTAGGGAAAATAAGTCATCTATTTGTTTAGCTTTGCTCCCATCAGTTTCATAAATAGTTGGGGTTGCAGAGCTAATTTTTATTCTTAATAAGTGTTTATCAAATCTGAAAGGAAACAAACACATAGCAAGTTGGCAAACACTGCAGCTTTCTCGGTAGTTAAAATAAAGCAAATTGCAGCTCTAATATTCAAAGAGCCAGACCTTGATAAAAGGCTTGTTTTATATTTTATATAATTTGAAACCTACTAACATGATGTGTCCAGTCACCTAATGGAATAGCTGGTTTGAAATTAGAAAATATAGTCTGTTCTACCCAATTCAATAAAACATTGATTCTTTTGTGCCTTCCTCATCCTTGAAAGGGGAGGTAGAACAACTGGCGTATAGAATCTGGATATTTTTTAAATTGAATGAGACTCACTAAAATGAATGGTTTTGATGGATACTAGCAGAGTCCATGCTCTTGACTATTGTTTCCTAGCACATCCTGAAAATTCAAAGATGAGAGTTTCCAGAACAAGGTCATTTTTATCAAGTTTAGATGATGCAGTTAAGTGAACCAAGAAAGATACAGAGGAACCCTGACCTTCAAATCTGGAGCTTGGTACAGTAGCTAGGGCCTGTGAGCTTTTCCATTATAAAACTCATTGTCTTGGACATTTATAACAATTCAGTTTTAGTCGGAAAATTGGCACAAAAATTGTAGCTCACAGGGGATTCTTTTTGTGTAGCGTTGTCTTGCCATTTTTAAGTTGAATGCTATTAAAGTAATTTTTTAACATTTTTCTTTCTTCTCCCTTTCTCATAACACAGCATAACATAACACCTGTGATTTTAAAAGTAATATTTTTGGCAAGATAATTCTTCATTACGAGCCCGGATCCTGCACCACAGAACTCAATGGACATTTTGCCATTGACTTCAATGAGAACAGAATCAAGCTCTGTGGGCCCAATTCTGACCTGCTTATTCATGTTAAGTATCAATGGGACCCCTTGAGAATTAAGGTATCTATCAACATGAGTAATGGTGGAAGAATTGTTTTTAATGTGATTTCGTATCCTTTGGTAGTTTGGGGGCAGAAATGTAAAGGGGGAGCTATACATATGATTAAAAATAGTTATTTTGTATGAAGAGTGTATTTTGCTATGGATTATGATACAGTTTATTATACTGTGTACAAATACACATTAAACTGGACTACTTGTGTAAACGTCTTCCGGACTGGGACCTACATGGTAGCTATGATTGCAAAGAAGCTACCACAGACTACAGATTTTCATCTGTTTAACTATAATGTAATGGGCACAATGCCATCATGGCACATACATGAGTCTTCATAATGTTTCAAAACAACAGTACAGCATCACAACACATACATCATAACCTGGTATTGTGCATCAGCATTTCAAAGTAGAGAGCTTGGAGCGGTTTCTCTAGCTGCATTCTGTTTAGGTTATTTTAACATCCTAAAAGCAAGACCAGTTTGCTACAATCAAGGCTGTCCAGCCAAATTTGGAAAGGGTGGCATCTCTTCCTTTGCTCTCCTTGCCTCCCCCCGAAGCTTGATAGCCTAAACTCCCTTCTGAAGAGAGCTCACTCTGATTTCAGTGGGAGCAGAGTTAGGCAAATGCTGAGTGCTTTTGCAAGTTCCACCCTGAATATTTAATTTGTGCTCCTGGAAATACCCAGATTAGATTTATTATATTTAGCATGATTTGAAGGTGCAGTGTTTTCTCAAAAACCTTAACAGTACAATGAAGATATTAAAAAAATATATAATCTTCTAAAGGAATTTACTGGGACAGTGTCACACAGAGTCACTGAATGATCTTGTGCTTAAGTCATTGTGCTGGGAGTCAGGAGACCTGGGGTGAAATCCTGGCCCCCTTTTAATTTAATAGCAAAATCCTCACTGATTTAAATGGAGCTAGGATTTTACCCATTTGTTCTACACCTGCCTTTATCACACATTTGCTGTGAGAGCCTGGGCAAATTGCTCATGACTCTCTTTTCTATCTGTAAGATGGGGATAATAATACCTCTCCCCTTCACAGGGCTGTTTGCAAGGCTAAATTCATTAATGACTGGAAAGCGCTTTGGAAGTCTGTACTGTAGACATGCAAAGTATTATTATCACATTCACTATACAGGGTTCAATGAACTTAAATTTAGTAGTTAATGGACACATGACCAAAAGGCTCTTCATCCGTGGGCCATACATGAAGACAAGAGGAAGAGCCTAAAAACAGACTTTGTATACAAATAAAAGAGATTATGCAATGTACACAGGAGGTGAAGCAACATCTTCTGTTATGCAGCAATAAATTCTCTGTGTTAATAGCTCCAGCAGTAACCCTGAATCTGTCCCCTGGGTGCCTTCAAACCTCAGTCAGGAAAGTGAATATGGAAGCTATGTGGGAAATGCAGTGCTCCTGAAGAACAGGAGTGAGCTGTTGTTTTTTTTTAAATATCATACAGCTAATAGTTGGATGAATTTAACAAAACCAAACCAACAATGAAATAAGAGAGCTGTCTCTCAAAACTGAATCTATCAAGAAGACTATCCTTATCGTTCTGCTCCAGTCCCAGTGATGATGAGGTGGGAGTGAAGACAACAACTAATCAGGGCAGTGTGGTGTATTACTCACCAGATCATAACTGGCAGTAAAACTGAAAGGACCACGTCTGTTGTGGTGAATAATTTCCACACTGAGGCCCAGAATAGACAAGTCATGTCATTTGTAACATCTGCCTCAAAAAGCCCAAGCCAAAATAAGCCAGTTAGAAAGTTACATCGCTTCTTTTTATTCCAAGAAAGTTGTGTTGTAAAGGCCCATGGGGATTGCACATCTTGTGAAAGCATTTCTCAAACAGATAAAATGTATGAACTGGACCCTAAAAAATGACATTTCTATGGCTGTACTTATTTCAGAAGAATCTAGCCGGGGTGTTTTAAACAAGTAAATATCTTTTCTAAGGATATTCATTTGGAGACCACAGAACTTGCACTTCATTTAATGTCCAGTGATAGCTGAGTCACTGCAGTAACTGCTCTAGAAGAAGCAGTCAATAACTTTCAATCAAAAATTTAAAAACATCGGACCAGTCAAATATAGGCTAATTTTGTGTGAAATTTATCAGGCCATAAAGGACACAGATCCAAAGACCAGTTGGATCATTATTATTCCCTAGCATTTAAAAGAACTTTTTAAATCTAAGCTGACCATCACAAGATCTGAATAATGACTAACAGATTTACTTACAAAATTATTACTTACATATTTTATTTGTGTGCACGAGACCTTTTATCTGATACATGCAGACATGAAACAACACTATCAATAGGAATTAGCAATAGTTCCTTCACAGTGTATGTACTGGTGAACAATTCCCTTTTACGATGATAAATAGTACAATTATTTTTAGGTGCATGAAATCAGTGAGCAGAATTTGAGAACGGTCTAAATTTTATCCACATGGCAGTCTTTGGAATTCAAAGTTTTTTTTTTTTAAATGTAGTTTTCATGTAGGGTAATATGCAAATAAGTACAGTTATTATTCTATGGGAGACTGGTTTTTGAGACTGAGTTTTGGATTTTCATTCTGCTGACCAGGGCCAGTGGAAGTATAAGATACTTTTGAGGTGTAACAACATTAAAGTCTTGGAATTAAGAAGACAACAGTTGAGATAATAGAGTTTGGTGAATTAATTAGGGCTCAAAAATGTCTTCCAGTTTTGCTTGCTTCATGTTTGAATGCCCAACTTTACAGCGCTAAGGTATGATGTATAGAAAATTGATAAGGGAAGCTAAAGACAGCAAAAATAAATAAATCCATGGCAAGGCTGGCAAGGCTAAGGACAATACAAAGGAGTTTTTAAAGTATATAAGTGCAATAAAGTGGTCATCAAAGTGTTACATGGGTTACTCAGAGTATTATTGGTTCGAGCCATGCTCTGCCCATCCCTTACTTCCTCTTTAGTTAGTGTGTATTTCCCCCCACTTTGTTTCTATGTAATTAAATAAAGCAGCATGTCCCCAGCCTGCAGTCCTAAAAGTAGATGTGTTTCTTGTGTACTGAGCAGTCCCTTTACAAAAATTAGGAACAAAAGAAAACCTAACAATGGTATAGGCCCATCACTAGTTGGAGATGGTAAAATTGTTAATAATGATGCAAAAAAGGCAGTAATGCTCAATAAATATCTCTTCCATATTTTGAAAAAAGCAGAATGATGTACTTGTATCACATGAGGATGATGAAGTACTTTCCAGACCATTAGTAATTAAGAAGGCGGTTAAACAGCATCTTCTAGGGATAAATATTTTTAAATCAGCAGGTCTGGATAACTTGCACCCAAGAGTTCTAAAAATCCATCTGAGGAGATCTCTCGCCTGTTGATATTATTTTAAATAATCTGTGTAATCTTGGTATTAAATAAATACCATGGAAATTTATAGGCTTGTTAGCCTGACAACAATCCCGTGCAAAATAGTGGAAAAGTTTGTACAGGGTTCAATTAATAATTAACAGTTGGGTATATAATTAATGTCAGTCAACACGGATTTACGGAAAACCGATTCTGTCAAACAAACCTAATCTCATTTTTTGATGAAATTACGAGTTTGTTTGATGAAAACAACTGTGTAGATGTTGTATAATTATACTTTTGTATGGCATTTGGCTTAGTACCACACAACAGTCTAATTTAAAAAAATAGTCTGTTTAAAGATCAATAAAACACATGAAATTGATTAAGAACTGGCTGATAGCTCAAAAAGTAGTTGTCAATGGGGCATCATCATCACATGAGTATGTATCTAGTCAGATTCCACAGGAATTCGCACCGCTCCCCCCCCCCATTCAACATCTGTATCAACAATCTCAAAGGAAATATAAAATCACTGCTGATTAAAATTTGCAAATGACACAAATTGGTGGATAGTAAACAATGATGTGGACGGGGCAGTCTCACAGAGCAATTTAGATCATTTGATAAGCTGAGTGTATTCAAACAAAATGTGTTTTAATGCAGCCAAATGTAAGGTCGTACATCTAGGATAAGGAATGCAGGCCATACCCTGAGAATGCAAGACTATACCTTGGAAAGCAGTAACTCTGAAAAGGATTCTAAGAGTCATAGTGGATAGAATATGATACAGTGACAAAAGGAGCAAATGAGATCCTTGGATGTATAAACAGGGGAGTAGGAAAGTGATTTTACCTCTGTGTACAGGCATTGGTGAAATTGATACTAGAATACTGAGTACAGTTCTGGTGTCAATATTTTTAAAAGGATATTGAAAAATTAAAGATGATGCAGAGAAGAGCCACAAAAATGATTTGAGGGCTGGAGAAAATGCCTTACAGTGACAGACTTAAAGAGCTCAATCAGTTAAATTATCAAAAAGAAGACTGAGAGATTACTTGATTACAGTGTTTGTGTATATTCACTAGGAGAAAATACTGAGTTCTTCAGGACTCTTCCATCTACTGGAGAAAGGCATAATAAGAACAAATAGTTGGAAGCTGAAGCCAGACAAATTCAACTCAGAAGTAAGGCTCAAATTTTTAACAGTGAGAGAGTGACTGCTCACTTGAACAAACAACCAAAGAAAATTTGAATGCCTTTTTCGAAAATGCACTTTAGTCAAACACAACTCATTAGGCTAAATATAGGGTTAACTGGGTGAAATGTAAGGGCTTAAGATGTTCAGGAAGTCCAATTAGATGATCTAATGGTCCCTTTTGGCCTTAAAAATCTATGAATCTAAGATTTTCAAATATGGTTTCTTCCTGTGGCTCACCCTGACTTTAATGACAGCTCTATGTGCTTATCTGCTCTGCAGATCCGATAATTGGCATCTCAAGTTAGATAGCCAAAGTTAGAGATGCTTGAACCTCAGCAGATTTTAAGTTTGGACTCATTTTGGAAAAGCAGCCTGGAAATCTCTCCAAGTGTCTTGCTCTTGTGAGATTTATGTTGTTGCTGTTTACACAGAGGTAACTAAGTTGTTTACTACAAAAAAACAAAAAAAATTCACAAAGCTGACAAAATATTTGTAGTATGCCTTTGTCACCCTTTCTCCGGGCTCTGAACTTGTATTCAGAGGACCTTCTCCTATCCCTATCAGCCAGCATCTTTTTGCTTATTTTACACTCCTATGTTTCTTTTTCTGAGACAAAGATGTTCTTGTGGGAAGGATATGCAGGAAAAGATGATCCCAGCATTGTGTCCTGAAAGTTGGGTAATATTTATAATCATTCTAATCTCTTGGAATAGGGTGTTTGAGAGATTTTTCAGAGATTAGGCTACAACTATCAATGTTATTCATTCCATTGTAACTGGTGGTCACAATGATCCTGGTCAGACAGAAATAGTCCTTATGATACCTTAAGTCGTGGCTACTGAAGACTACAAAAGGAAGTTGTGAGGTGTGTAAACATTTTATTCCTCTATACGTGAAAACCAAATAAACGGAGACCAGATTTTTAAAAATACACATATCATAGGTGCAAATTTACCTGGCTTGATTTTTAGGACTTAGACGAAATCCTAGATAAATAAACTGAAACAGAAGAGGCTTATAATGTGATAATGTGGGTGCCTGTCACCAAGTTGCCAGACCCTGATTGTTTCTCATAAGACTATGTTATAGTTTAGTAGAATATTTGGCTCCCAAGTTTGCCAATTTATTTAACAGTTTCCTAAAATCATATTGGATTCTAAAATCAATGGGAGAGGTGTATACTTAATTGATTTTGAAACCTGACAAAGATCAAATTGATTGTGACTCTTCTAGATGGATTTACCTTTTAAACATTGATGTCAAGATATTTGCCAAGGTACTAATAGGTTGGACTCTCTGCTGCCAGAATTCATTAATAGAGACCAAACAAGGTTAAGTCAAGGCCACACTGCTTAGTGGATAGCATACTGAGAGTTGTAGTAGCAAATCACTTTTTCCTGGGTGATCCAGAGACCCCTTGGTGCCAGCTGGCAGAGAGCATAAGTGGTGCATAGGGATCCCCTGGGTCTGATGTCTACAAAACAGCAGCATGTGAGATCTCTACCAACAGCCAGTAATGCACTGGTCATCTTAATCATTGCAAGATGTATGTACATATGATATTTAAGGAGTTATGTATCTATACTGACAACTATGTTCTTAAGGTATACAAGTTTAGACAGGTTACCTGAAGGTGATAAACAGTTTCTGTTCAGGAAGCAGGTAGGGGATGCTTCTCTCCCTAGGGAAGAAGATGTCAGCATGCTTGTCTTATGAATGGATTCTTAATCACTGGAAGAAAGACTTTGCGTGAGCTAAACTTCATTAGATCAGTAAAGTGTCTTGTTTAGTTAAGTCTAGGCTCTAGAAAGCATGTTATGATTTTATTTTATCATTTCTCATAACCAGTTGTTTCCAGTATTTCTTACTACTTGCTATGTCTTGAAATCTCTGTTCTTTGTTGAATAAACATATACCTGTTTTCCCTATAAATGAATCTAAGTGCTGTGAGAGAAGCAGTAATCCTGAGGTGAAACTGGTAAACTGAGGTGTATTCTTTAGGAATAGCATATCTGTAAATACCGTGAAACAGGGGCTGGGCATTCCAGGGGATGCTCGGATAATCTGCTGAAGGACTGCAGAGCCATAGTAGGCTCAGAGGTGAATACTGGTGTTGCCTGTGGCTGGTGGAGTCAGGGAGCTGACCCTTGGCAGGCTTAGACAAGACTTCCTCCTGCTTAGGGCTAGGTGTATCACAATTCTCGGTATCCCTGGGAAGTGTCACAGTCTATGGAAAGGTATATCTGGTAAATGTTTCTATCCCTTGATGCAGAGGAGGCCTTCAATCATGTCAAGTGGAATTATGCACATAAAACACCTAAAGCAGGGGAAAATAGTAGGTGGATAACTTAGCATTAAGAAGTGAGAGTGAGTCATACCTTTCCTTTGTGAAAACAATATTGTCATACTTTCTAGATGGGTTACTTGATCCAAGCCTAAAAAGACAAATTACAAACCTACCTTTCCGAAGGCAGACGCTTTAGGAATGAAGTACCAATTATATTTCATCATCACCACCACCACCACCACTAATTACCTCAGCTTTTGTGCTGCCTGCTACATTTTGCTTTTTATGCATTAACAATACTGAAAGCTAAACTCTATAACTCCAAAACAGATTCAGTCCTATGGTAATTTGTCAAGTGCATTATAGAACTGAAACTAAAGTTTGAAAACACTGTGTTTTGAATTCTCAGAGCTCTCTTTTAAGTAATATGCAAGCACTGTGTGAGGATTTAGTAAGATGTCGTTTTCCTGTAACAAAGTCAGAATTCTTTACAAGTATTTCTACCAGTATATGAGAGTCAGTAATGTCTTCAAAATATTAAGGGCTAGTTTGCCTAACTTTGCATGTGTGTGTGTACAATGGGAGTACAAGGTGAAAAGTTCCCTGTGTACCTTCCCCCAACCATTACATTCTTACGCAAGTGTCAGGCAAAGTTCCAAGTTCTTGTGCCGCCTCTAATGATATACTGAATCACAACCTTCCTTAAACCGGGTACATTTATTAAACAAAACAATAAAACTCTAGATGAACAGGCTTCCACACAACTTGAGCTTCAGTTTTTGTCTCCCTTGCTTACCAGAGACCACCCTCATCTGGAACTCCATATAGCGGACAGAAAGATCTAGTGGCTGAACAGTATACTGCAAGTAAACGTAAGATTGCACTGTCAAAAGTGGCAAGGCAAAAGCAATATGCTTATAACAGTAGCAGGTGGTGCAGAAATCACCTTGTCATGTACTTTGCCATGACAAGAGCTATATAAATGGCAAATAATAAGGAAGGGAGAAATATTATAAAGGAATTTATTGAGCTTGATAACAATTCCGAGGTTCTGTTGTCTGTTATAGAACTGTGTGATTATTTAGGGCTTGATCTCTCAAGCACCAGGCATATGAATTATTTGACTCACGTGAATAAGGTTATATGCATATGTATGTTCAGAATTAGGCCATTATTTTGTTAATATTTGACACCCAGATTGTTCATGGACCTTATGTCGGCATGTGGTGGGTATAAGGGGAAGTAATATACCTCCTCCCCCTCACTTTGCATTTTCTAAACCTGGACCCAGGTGCCCTACACCACAGGGAGTACAGGGTCTGCTCACTCTCTACTTCCCTGAAGTTGCATAGCAGTAAGAGAGTAAGTGTTCCTCTGGGAACAATATGTTTTCACATCTACCCCATACAGGATTGTCCTTAAATGGCACTATTGAGTCCTGAGTGATTTCTGTGCTCCTGAAAGGTACTGGGTTGACAGCCATGGACAGTGAAAAAGTCCTCAACTTATCCTTGTTAATGTGCTTCAAGCCTGTTTTGAACAGATCACCTCTGAGGTCTTCATATTTGTTCCATGTTTCCCCCTCCCTGCTGAGACTTTAAACATCCATATAAGCAGTGCCACGTGTAATGATGGTTTGTGCACTAGAAACTTACTGGGACAATCTACCCATCTCATCTAGGCTCTCCTGCTCACCGTACTCATGGGAATAGTCCAGGAAAATTATAGTATTACTAGTGTCAGTGAAATACGCAGAAGTTCCCCCAGATGGTAATTAACCACCAGAGGTAGATTCAGACAGATGCCTTTGCTATGAAAGGCTTCATATACTTCTATTACCATTCCCCTTAGCCATCAGCTCCAACTCACTTCTATATAAATTATTCCTATAAACATCTGCGTTAGCTCAAAATTTGCAATCTTTACTCGCACAGAGCTCTCTTTGACTTCAATGGCAGTTTTATTGAATTAATGACCGAAGAATCTGGCCAACTGTGTTTTACAAAAAATAGTCCTTATAGTGGATTAAATGTGAATCTGAAAATAGAAATCATTTGAAAATATATCAGAATTAGATACAAATAAGCATTAGATTCTAAACTATATTCATATAGCTGGTTAACTACAGTGTGAGGCAGCAATATTTAATGGCAGTCTTGGTTTAGAAAAAAATATATTCTTTGTGTCCCTAAGCAGCACAATGATCTATATTTTCAAAAACACCCAGCACTCAAAAACTCCTATTTAGGCACCTAAATAAATGGCCATGTTTTCAAGAGCTCAGCTTCCATTTTGGCAACTTACGGGTGTGGCCATATTTTCAAAAGTGCTCAGCCCCACCACTGGTCCATTTAGATGCATCCAAAGAAGTGGGCTGTAGTCCACGAAAGCTTATGCTCTAATAAATTTGTTAGTCTCTAAGGTGCCACAAGTACTCCTGTTCTTCTTTTTTTAAATAGAAGCTGATTTCATTTGAAAATATGTACACAATTGTGGGTGATGAGCACTTTTGAAAATCTGATCCAATCATTTTATAATGTGCTTGTTTGAGTATATCTATTGATATTTTAATGGTGTGTAACTTTGTTCAATTTTGGTAAGGCTTATGAAAGATATCAGATTAACAGCTAGGGAGATTGCAGTGCTTTACACAGGCACACTCCCACCAACAGGCAGTGCAAGCTTCCCTACCAATAGGCAACTCTGACCAGATGTTCTGAAGACACATTCTATTTTATTATCATCTAACATACAATCTGGACATTATGGATGTATAACTGGCCTTTATCTAAAACACTTCCTGGTCTGGTAGGAATCAACAAATATGCCACATCTCATTCAATAGTTTATTTTTTCTGTATTTTCAATAAATATATTTGAATTTGCCCTGGAACCTCAACATCATGAGTTATTAATCCATACATAATTATAGAGGCAAATAAATATACAACTTTTTGTGCATATTTCCTTGAAGTTTATTAATTTACAAGAATAAACATAATTAGTAGAAGTAATTAATTTCTCCACATTTAACTTATTTATCCTGAATATGCCCATTCCTTAGATGAGTAACTGCACTAGCACTTTAATACTTGTAAATGAAGTGTGAACAAATGTTTCCTTTTTAATCATCTAGTTGCATGGAGGAATATGCAATTACTGTGACTTTATTGTATGTGTTTGGCAAAGTCATTGTTTTACAACTCTGTAAAGCTTTTGGTTAATTTGATATCTACTGTTATTTCAAATCAATAAATTCTCAGAGCCAGAACTTGTGCAGCATGGTGATGTAACCCAAGCCTCTGGATTCTGTACTGGGATGCCCAATTAGGCTGAAAATTCCTACCCCAGCATTCCTAAGGGGGTTCTTAGCAGAAGCAAAACACGTTTTATATTTTTTTCCATTTCTACATGCTCCGTAAAGTGTGTTAAATATAATCTTGGTCTGATTTTTCATTGCAATCACTTCTACAATTAAGAGTAAATAGAATACATGAGAGATTCCCAGCTCACTGCATAAAAACTGAAACTTGCATATAATGGCAATCACTTCTTTAGGGAGGTAGGCTGGGCCAGTAGTTAGAGCACTCGCCTGGTCTGTAAGAGACCCACATTCCATTCCTGTTCTGCCACAAACATCCTATGTGGCCCTGGGCACGTCTCTTAGTCTCTCTATACCTCAGTGTTCCATCTGTACAATGGGGATAATAGCACTTCCCTATCTCACAGGGGTATGATGAGGATAAATGCTACACTGGGAGGTGCTACAGTGATGGAACACATATAAGTGCAATAGATATGGTCTGTGGGACCACAGTTGTGCCAATGGACTAACAACCTCCTCCTGCTCTCTTCCCTACATACATGTTGCTTCCCATTTAAATGTGCAGATACAGCTAATCATAGAGCATTATGGGCAATAACTATCAACAATATACTTGCTTCCCTTCTCTTTGTTTTTCTCCTCTCACTTTGCCCCTTCCCCAGTATCCCTCCAGCTTTCTTTTGTTGACATGCTGCCTCCCTGCTTTTGTCCTACTACCCTCCAAACCTGGTCTGGGAGGAAAGGACTGGATTTCTTCAGGGTACAGGTCCCTTTATGATTCAGTCCTGCACCCTTAGTGATTGATGCCTGGGAGTGTGGGGGAGGTCTTCCAGGCTTAGTGGTCCCCTTACTCTGGGCAGATATCAACTAAGCCAAGCTGCTTGTGCTGGGCCCTGAAATGTCCTAGCTCTGTCCAGCATGTACAACTGTGGGTAATGTGGTACATTGAGGATGCCACACCCAAAAGGCAATATACCTGCTCCTCAGAGGACACAATGTCCCCTTCTCAAGTACTCTACAGATCCAACTCTCTGCCTCCCCTTCCTAGCAGTAGGCTCTCTTGTCCTCATCACCAGTCTTCTCTGCCATCCCTAAAGTCTGGAGAGCTGGCAATTTAACATATTTAGGAGAGCAGCTGCAGCTGCAGGCAGACAAGTGCAAAAATACTGGAAGAGGCCATCTGTGGCCCTGTTTTGGCTCAAGCAAGGCCCTCTCTGGCTGCAAGCCGGACCCTCCACCTCCATTTTCTGTATGTTATTAATTGTATTGGTTGATAGTAGTTGTTGATTGTGTTGCTGATTAGATATTTTTTGTTCCCTTCAATGCTTTTAGGCTGTCTCTTTGTCTGCTCTTGAATCTTCTAGGACCTGCCAAGCACTGTGGAGGGAGGAAGGCCTCCCTACTTGCCCAGAAAATAATTCTGGGGGAAAATATGAGTACCCGTGTGGCACTTCCATAAGCCTTGTGCAGCTTATCTCCACATGGAGGAGTGTCAAGGCCACACTCTTTTTTCCTTTTTAGCACACATATTTACTTTTATTTTTTATATTAATAACACTCTTTTCTCACATTAAACCCAAGTATTTTTGTAACATATGTAAAATCAGTAGAAAGATAGCAAATTCTTTTTAAAATGAAACATTTAATCTCATTAGCTGAAACCTCTGAAGATTTATGGAGGCCTGCTCCATGTCCATGTCAAAATGTGACTTGACTGCTATATTTACTGCAGCTGCCCACACAGCTGCAGATTTTCGTAACTCCACTGGAATTAATGGGATTCTAATGCCACTAAACAGGATTAGAGAGCAACACTTAAGAGAAAAAATAGCTTCATGTTCAAGAAGATTTTTTGTTTTGTGTTTAGTTCCAAGCAAATGGAGGACTGCAGATATTCACTAAATTAATTTTCTTTATATTAGGGTTTAATTAATCCAGAATGACAGTTCAGTCAGTTGTCTTAATTTTCCATTGTAAATCATCTGCAAAGCTTCGGTGAACTCGAATTTAGAAGTATTTAAGCACTGCAAAAATAGAAACATTAATCCAGAATTATCACCATGGAATAAATTTAATTCTATTAGATTCCATATTAAAAATGTCATGTGCCTGGTTTAAAAGTTAAGGATAATTTTTAAATAAACAAGGTTAGCTGCAATTTTATTAATATTTGAACACTATTTTGTTGGTAATTTCTAGTGCCACTGCTGCGGCTTTCATTCATCTCTTTATGCTGTGTCCACCATTTCCACATTTAATTGTCTAACAAACAACATGTGAGGGAGGGTGAACCTCCCCGCCTATTGGCTGCAGTCTGTTGTGGCAGCCCAATCTATCGGTTATGGGGTAAGGGATCTCAGGCCCTCCTACTCCATAGGTTTCTGACCCAGGGACCCTCTTGAGTGGCCTCTTACGCACCGTAATGCAGGAGTCTGCTACCCTCTATCCAGCAAATACGCTCTCCTGGGCTCTTTCTACTGCTCTGCCCTTCCCCTTGGGGCACACCATGGCTGGCAGTTGTCCCTGGCAAGCTGGTCCACAGGACTTAACAAGGTAGGGAGTCTCAGCTGTGTGTAGCAGACTTCCCCTGGAAATGCCTTCCTGGTGTAGTCCCTCTGCAGCAGCAGGTGCCTCTCTCCACCTGCCACTCTGCAGTGCTGAAGAGACTCCCTTTTAAGTCCCTCCTCCAACTGGAGCATGCCCCGCTGGCCTGATGAGGCAGGGTTTCCAAGGCCCAGAGTTTTTCCTGCACTCTTAACTTTCCAGTGTGGGTTTTTTCTACCCATCACATATTAATTGCAAATAAAGCTCCTTTTCAGTTAGCCAATGGTTTGTGAACTGCATTTCCTTGGAATGCATTTGTCCTTCAGAAGTAGACACTGAATAGTTCAGATGAAAAGCTTTCCTAGTGGGTTATTCATAAATTGTTTGGCATTCACTGTTCATGTTGTGTGGTTGGTCAACTGAATTACATGATATTGTTTATATACGTTGACTGGATGAAGGAACCATCTTAGGCGAAGTCTGTACGTAGAGCTGGAGTGTGATTCCCAGCTCAAGTAGGCATATTAGTGCTAGCCCTTACTGAGCTAGTGCTCTAAAAGTAGTAGTGCAGCCACAGTAAAATGGGCAGCAGTGAGTTGTGGTACAGGCTAGCCACCCTGAGTACAAACCCATCCTGACCCCTTAAGTACATGCTCGGGGTGGCTGGCCCATGCCACAGTTCACTGCTGCCTGTGCCATTGCAGCCACGTTGCTATTTTTAGTGTGCTAGGACAATGAGAGCTAGTGTGAATGTGTACTTGTGCTGAGAATCACACACCCAGCTCCAAATGGAGATATAGCCTTAGAGAGGAGAATAGTGGACAGTAAATGTATTTCCAATACTGTACAAATATTCAGACACACACTTGTGTTTAAACTTTATGAAGCTTTCAAGATCCATGCACATTTTCACATGGTCCCAGTAGCTGTCAGAAAACTCTCAAAACAAATCTGACCCTATGAATCACAGCAACACCAACTTGCACTTTTATTTATGATGATAGTAAAAGAACTGAGTCTCAGTTCTCTGTCTAGCTCTATTCTCTAGGTTCTCAATCAGTATCGGGGCCTGATATTGCAAACATTTCCTACCAAGCTTAGTGCTTGTGTTGTTGTTTGTATTAAGTCAAGGGAGCCTGTATTTTACCATTTAAATTATTTTATTTAAACGTTACATAACTCTAGAACTTGATGTTGGCTGCAGCTTGCGATCCAAAATCTTTCCTTCCACTGTAGCAAGTGACCCCCTAAATTCTGAAGCCACATTCTTACACAACCACAGATTCTCCGTCAATAATCCCATTGACTCTCTTCTGATAAGATGTCTGTTCAATAGGAAGCATTTGGAGGATCTAGCCCTTAGTGACCTGTGGAGCATGCTCTGTGTGGTCCAAGGGAAGGTGCAGATATGAAGGCAGCTAAGACTTCCTTATTCACAGTAGGAAGTAGTTCTATATGCTAAGGAGTCTGTTGCCATGCAAGGAGCTAGGGATGGGAGGGAAATAATTAAGTTAAGGAGAATTGAGAAAAGAGGAAGAAAATTTCCCACAGACAGCAGATTCCAAATCAGAGTTTGGGAAGGAGAATTAGAGGGAGGGTAAAATTTTACTCTCTCTCCTGAATCTACATAATCCAAGATGTCAGTAGACAGCAACCGGAATGCCCCCAAATTCTGAAATGTTCCCAAATCCTAGTGTATGCTAGAAGTGAGGTGCTTCTGATTTATTTCTTATGTTCTTATGACACACAGAGCATGTGAGTCCATCCCTGACCAGCTTGGCTAAATAATCATTGATGGACCTATCCTCTCTGAATTTATCTAATTCTTTTTTGAACCCAGTCATATTTTTGACCTTCACAACATTCCCTGGCAATGAGTTCCACAGGTTGCGTGTGCATTGCATGAAGGAGTACTTCCTTTTGTTTGTTTTAAACCTGCTGCCTATTAATTTCTTTGAGTGACACCTGGTTCTTGTATTATGTGAAGGGGCAAATAACACTTCCTTATTCACTTTCTCTACACCATTCATGATTGTATAGACCTCTATTGTATCCCACCGAAGGTGTCTCTTTTCCAAATTGAATAATCCCAGTCTTTGTAATCTCTCCTCATATGGAAGCTGCTCCATACCCCTAATAATTTTTGTTGGCCTTCTCTGTGCCTTTTACATTTCTAATATATCTTTTTTGAGATGGGGTGACCAGAACTTCATGCAGTGTTCAAGCTGTGGGTGAGCCATGGATTTATATAGCGGCATTATAATATTTACTGTCTTAGTATCAATCCCTTCCCTAATGGTTCCTAACATTGTTAGCATTTTTGACTGCCATTGCACATTGAGTGAGTGTTTTCATTCCAAGATATCTTTCTTGAGTGGTAACAGCTCATTTAGATGCCATCATTTTGTATGTATAACTGGGATTATGTTTTTCAATAAACATTACTTTGCAGTTATCAACATTGAATTTCATCTGCCATTTTGTTTCCCAAACACTCAGTTTTGTGAGATCCTTTGTGACTCTTCTCAGTCAACTTCAGACTTAACTAGTTTGAGTAATTTTGTATTGTCTGCAAACTTTGCCACCTCACTGTTTACCCAATTTTTCCAGATCATTTATTAATACATTGAACAGCACTGGTCCCAGTACACATCTCTAGGGGATCCTGCTATTTACCTCTCTCAGTCTGAAAACCAGCCATTTATTCCTACCCTTTGTTTTCTGTCTTTTAACTAATTACTGAGCCATGTGAGGACCTTTCTTATTACATGCCTACTTAGTTTGCTTAAGAGCCTTTGGTGAAGGACTTTGTCAAAGACTTTCTGAAAGTTCAAGTACACCATATGCACTGGATCACCCTTGTCCATGTTTGTTGACCCCCCCCCCAAAGAATTATAATAGATTGGTGAGACATGTTTTCCCTTTACAAAAGCTGTGTTGACTCTTCCCCAATAAATTGTGTTCATCTATCTGTCTGATAATTCTGTTCTTCATTATAGTTTCAACCAATTTGTCTGGTGCAGAAGCTGCTTTAAGCGATAGGTGATATGCCACAGTAAGTAGTTCTCTAATTTTACATTTGAGTTCCTTCAGAATTCTTGGGCAAATACCATTTGGTCCTCGCAATTTATTATTATTTAATAAATCAATTTGTTCCAAATCTCTATTGACACCTCAATCTGGGACAGTTCCTCAGATTTGTCATGTAAAAAGAATGGCTTAGGTTTCTCCCGCACATCAACTGCAGTGAAGACCAATGCAAAGAATCCATTTAGCTTCTCTCCAATAGCCTTGTCTTCCTTGAATGCTCCTATAGCACCTCTCTCATCAAGTGGCCCCACTAATTGTTTGGTGGGCTTCTTGCTTCTGATCTACTTACACATTTTTTTGCCGTTAGTCTGTGTCTTCAAATTCTTTTTGGCCTGTCTTATTATACTTTTACACTCAACTTGCCAGAGTTTATGCTCCTTTCTATTTTCCTCAGTAGTATTTGACCTCCGGTTTTTAAAGGATGCCTTTTTGCCTCTACCTGCCTCATTTACTTTGCTGTTTAGCCATGGTGGCATTTTTTGTCCTCTTACTCTTACCACTCCCCCACCAGCACAACCTACTCTGTCATTCCTATATATTTTGTATCTTGGTATTACCATCTCTCATTGATTATCATCATTCCACCAATTTTTTGTGATGCTTATTAAATCAATATCCTCATTTAATACCAGGAACTGGACTTCACCCATCTTAGTCAGTAGTGGATTTGCCATGGCGACACTGGCGCCATAGCACTGGACCCATGCTTCAAAGGGGCCCCAGCACGGCCTCTCTTCTCCGCAAAGCTTGGTGCTGCTGTGCCCGGGGCTCTGTCCTGCTGTTGCACGGCAGCCGGCAGCAAAGCTCCCCCACCCCAGCCTCTTCCCCCAGCATGTTGTGTATTCGCCCCTCCTCCTCTCACTCTCTCTCCCTGCTCCTAATCAACTTTTTGCAGGGAGGGAGCAGCAGCTGCCACCGCCTGGACTCCGGGCAAGGTGAGTCTGCTTCTCTGGAAGGAAACAATTTTTTACAGGCTGCCCCCTTTTCCCAGATCTTCCTCCCCATCCTCCTCCCGCTGTGCCCCCTGCCTGGCCCAGGGCCACCTTTCCCCCTCAGCTCTGCCCTCCCACTCCTTGCCCCTGGTGCCCCCTCCTTGCTCCAACTCCTAACAGGGGCGAGGGACCTTACACAGCACGCTGCACCCATGTCCTTCCTCCCAGCTCCAGCCTGGGCTACAGTAGCAGACACGCTATCCCTCCAAGTCCTGGGAGCATCGGGCAGCTTGATACTAGTGAGGGAAATGCCCCTTCCAACAGCAGCTGCTGTCCTGTCAAGTATGCCAGCGTTGGGAGTCAGGGGGGCCTTAACGCTGCACCCCCACCTTTATTCATCCCCCACCGCTATAACGGTGCATCACCAGCACTAACAAGTTTTCTTTAGCTGAAAGAGATCACAGGACTTTGCAAAAAGAGAGAAGTGCCCGGTTTTCCCCTCAAAAGGATAATTACTAAAGGCAAAGTGGTGATATATTTTGTGAGGGAGGCCATGGAAAATTCAGTCCTTTACCCCATCTGTTCCTTGACGTTGAACATTTAATAACTTTCAGGAGAGAGAGGAGGAAGTGGAGAAGAGGTGGGGCAGGGCCTTGGGAAAGAGGGTGGAATCGGAGCATACCCCCTCCAGCCCCCCGCTGTGAACTGCTCAGGGCAGGGGGCTGGGAGCACCCCCACAAACCCAGCACCTCTCCAGCCCTGACCCCTGCACCCCCATTGTGGGGTTCCATGCGGAGCAGATAAAGCACACGACCAATGTGGTTGCAAGCTGAATCCGAATCCTGTTTATTGCAAGCTTTCTTTTATAGTTTTTCTCTACATTACATAACACAATTAGGCTATAATAACACATCTACGGATTGGACAAGAAGGAGAATCATGTGTTTATCACATGTATAGCCCCACACCGATTGGTTCAACCGTTCCTTACATAAGGCCATGATTTGTTTACCTCATCTTATATAATACTAGACCACCAGGGGGCCTTACATAAGGCCATGATCATCTTATATAATCCTAGACCACCAGGGGGTCTTACATAAGCCCATGATCATTTTATATAATCCTAGACCACCAGGGGGCCTTACATAAGGCCATGATTATCTTATATAATCGTAGACTACCAGGGGGCCTTACATAAGGCCATGATTTGTTTACCTGGCAAGTGTCCCATCGTGACCCTTACCTCCTCATGGAACTTTTCATTAGGTTGGTGTAGGGATGATACATCCCCACACCTCCCCCCTTTTTCTTAAATAAGGCCTATAGGAGGGTCCAACTAACATTAGGACAATTACTAGCCACCTGACTACTTTTTTTGAACCTATAAAACTGACGACAGGTGACATTTAACAACTGGGAAATATATGGAGAACTATTAAAAAACATAACATTATATAAATACCCATGAAAACCATTGGGGTGTAAATAAGGATAGCCAATAAGACATGTTTTAAAGGGATCCGATGGGGTGGCCATGGACAAGCAAAAAGGGCTTCTTGGCCAATCTGGTTCGCCCAGGTGACCAAACATTTTGTCGTGGGTTAACAAAAGGTACAGAGTTTGGACATACAAAGACCCCTGCTCCTATAATAAGGAGTCCGAACAAACAGAAGTACAGCATTATCAGGTGTCTAGGTTGTAGCAAACAACAAGTGCAAGTCCGGTGCCGCGGGGTCGTCGTCCGGCTTCTGCGTGGCGGCGTCGGGCTTTTTAGCAATTTGTGTCTTGAGCCACGGCCGGACCCACTTTGCTGGAACCCACCGGGGACCCGCATCGGTGGAAACACATGCATATCCCCGTCCCCAGGTTAGTAAATCCACAGGGCCCGCAATGTGTGGGACTGCGGGGGATGGCTCTCACCGGCCAAATGGGACAACTGATTCAGCATGTCCTGTAGCTGAAGGCCCTGTTTGTACATTCCCGTGTTTCTGCCCCCATTTCAACAAACGGGACAACGCGTCAGAGGGAAGCCTCTCTCCCCGCTTTTTAGCTATGCGTAATAAAAAATCATGCACCGTCTCCTCCTCTGCAGACAAAGCAGAGCCCATTTTATTAAATGCAGCCGCTCACCTGTGAGCTCACGAACGTCTCTCTCGGACGACCAGGAGCCGGTATCCTCCGGTACCTCCTGCCGCGGCTGCCACCTCCGCCTTTTCTCACCGAACGCTTCAGTCGGCTGTGAGCTCACGAACGTCTCTCTCGGACGACCAGGAGCCGGTATCCTCCGGTACCTCCTGCCGCGGCTGCCACCTCCGCCTTTTCTCACCGAACGCTTCAGTCGGCTGTGAGCTCACGAACGTCTCTCTCGGACGACCAGGAGCCGGTATCCTCCGGTACCTCCTGCTGCGGCTGCCACCTCCGCCTTTTCTCACCGAACGCTTCAGTCGGCTGTGAGCTCACGAACGTCTCTCTCGGACGACCAGGAGCCGGTATCCTCCGGTACCTCCTGCCGCGGCTGCCACCTCCGCCTTTTCTCAAACCATGTTCAGTTTTTGGTTGTGCTCCAGTTGACACTGAGCTTGGCAAACCATCTAAATCTTGGTAGCCTGCCCTCTTATTCCCACAGATTCCCTTTCTCTGATGATCTTTGTGAAGAAGGCCTGTCTCCACCTTAACAGAGCACGGCTGTTTGCGCTTTTTGGTAGAAGGAGTGCTGGAAGGAGAAGAGCCAGCACTGAGAGCCTCTTCAATATCTAAATTCAATTGTTCCAGTTTCTTCATGAGAGAGTCTGACCACTCAGATCCTTTTTTTGGTTGGATCTGCTTTTTCTTTGCTCAGCTTCTGAGACAACACCTGTTGGGTCTACTGTCTGAGAACATTGATCCCTGCTCCACTGGCGGCTGTGTCTAGTATGATCTCTGCTAGCTCACTCTGGGCAAAGTCCTGGCTGCCTTGATGTCCAAGCCGAATCACGTCGGGGTCACCATTTGTGGGGTTCCATGCGGAGCAGATAAAGCACTCGACCAATGTGGTTGCAAGCTGAATCCGAATCCTGTTTATTGCAAGCTTTCTTTTATAGTTTTTCTCTACATTACATAACACAATTAGGCTATAATAACACATCTACGGATTGGACAAGAAGGAGAATCATGTGTTTATCACATGTATAGCCCCACACCGATTGGTTCAACCGTTCCTTACATAAGGCCATGATTTGTTTACCTCATCTTATATAATACTAGACCACCAGGGGGCCTTACATAAGGCCATGATCATCTTATATAATCCTAGACCACCAGGGGGTCTTACATAAGCCCATGATCATTTTATATAATCCTAGACCACCAGGGGGCCTTACATAAGGCCATGATTATCTTATATAATCGTAGACTACCAGGGGGCCTTACATAAGGCCATGATTTGTTTACCTGGCAAGTGTCCCATCGTGACCCTTACCTCCTCATGGAACTTTTCATTAGGTTGGTGTAGGGATGATACATCCCCACACCCCATGACCTCAGCCCTAACTTCTGCACCTCCACACATACCCAGCCCCACACACTCAGTCAGCAGGGACTAATCTTCCCCCCATGCCCCACTGTGCTCAACTTGCCCCTGGCCCAGCTGGGGACCAATCCTTCCCCCCCACCACAACCACCATGCCCAGCTGTCAGGGTGGATAAAAATCAATGACTTTAAAAAAAATCAGATTTTTTTAATTTAAATAGTTTTCCCCCTCAAAAATCTGATCTAAAGATAGTTTTAATTAAGATACATTATATCATGGAATAGGGATTATAAATTCTGATTCTATAGTATGAGACAATATATTCATGTAATGTTTAAGAAAAGTTTTGTAAACGAGTTCTAATAGTTCATGGCTTATTATGCAGACAAAACTACACAGGATCGTTTCAAGGGGCAAGGCAAAGATGCCACATTTATTATGATAACAATTTGATCTATAACCACTAGCTAATATCTTAATACTTACACACACACACACACACACACACACACACACACACACACACACACCAGATGTTCTGCAGCTGCTGTATAGTTAGCAGTCCTGAACATAGCTTGAGTTCGTGGCTTGATTTTGCAGCTTGGGATTGTAGCTTGTGGCGGCTAACTGGCCAGGAAAGCCAGGCACAAGAAAGGGCTGGGTCTGCCCTCCCATGTTGGCAGCAGAACATTACCTTTCCAAGTCTTCCATCTCACCCATCCTTTTTGTAGGCTTTAGTTTGAATCCAGAGTCTATAGGTCTTGCTGTGTCATGCTGCCTCTGGGTTCGGTGTGATTGATCACCCATCAATTGCAGACGTGACTTTCAGCCTCGGACCTGGCTTTGATCTTCCTTCTATTGTACCTTTGTTCTTTTCTTTTTAGGGTGGACTCTTTTTACTTTGTTAGGGCTGTTGTCTGCATCTTCAGCTGTTGGTGTTTGAACTCTATTTCATCAGGACAGGCTGGTGCTGGAGGTTGATTCCATCATCCATACATACCTCATTCACACATCTAAACTAAACTAATAAGATTACAGCAGGGTTTTGCAAAAATGAAGGTTGCAGCAAGCTTTTACAAAATGGAGTAAGCGTTGTAAAATGGAGTTTGAATTACAATATGGCAAGCAGTGAACAGAAGTAGACAAGTGTCGTGAATGGCAAACAGTGAACAGAAGTTACAGTGCAGGCAAGTGTAATGAATGGCAAACAATGAACAGAAGTTACAATACTGAAACAGTGCAAATCTCAGGCTGGGTCTACACTACCCTCCTGAATCGGCGGGTAGAAATCGACCTCTCAGGGATCGATTTATCGCGTCCCGTTGGGACGCGACAATCGATCCCCGAATCGACGCTCTTACTCCACCAGCGGAGGTGGGAGTAAGCGCCGTCGACGGGGAGCCGCAGAGGTCAATTTTGCCGCTGTCCTCACAGCGGGGTAAGTCGGCTGCGATACGTCTAATTCAGCTACGCTATTCACGTAGCTGAATTTGCGTATCTTAAATTGACCCCCCCCCCCGTAGTGTAGATGTAGCCTCAGTGATTTAAGCAGGAATTGGATTGACAGTGAAACTTACAAGGGCAACTGGCTGAACAGCTATGGCTCTTAACAAGCATCTTAATTTTCAGTTAGCCAGTTATTGGGGTAACCAGTTTTATGAATGAATGTTGTTTCAATCACAAAACTTTACTTATGAAGTTACATAAATAAAGTGAACAATTAAAACAATGTCATTGATCAGTTCTACGGGCTTAGGGACCCAATCTTATGGGGTTCCACAGACTTCTGTATAGATTTAGGTTAATTTTTCTATCTACCCAGTGGGACTCAGTGCTCAGTCTAGAAGATACCATCAGAGATGCTTAGTTTTCTCAAACTGTGGATTTGTGTCTCTAGAGGTAACATGCTTGTTAAAAAAAAATGTTTTAAAATAAATAAATAATGTATAGAGGTGAGAAATAACAGACCTCAACTCTATTGTCCCTCTGCAAATTTGTGTACACAGGGTCAACCCCTTACCTCTCTTTAAAAGTGAAAAGTTTCAAAAAGTTCAATGAATAGAAGATTGTTGGGGGCAGAATAGATCTGGACAAGGAGAAGGCTGGAGATAAATGTGAAAAGTGAGGGACATATTTTTTTGGTTAAAATATTATGTTTGCTGTTGAAGAAAAAAATCCAGAATACTTAATGTTATTGTTTTAGTTAAATAAAACAATTTAAATGTCTGTCTGGTGATGTTCTCTCCTAATACAGCCTGACAAGAAAATCCTCCAAATATTAATGATTAATCTCTTGAATTGGAGATAGTTCACCTCCCAATGACTTCATAAATATCTGCTTCAATTATCTTTCGTAAATGAAATAACCAAACAATCATTCATTTTCTGATATAGCTGTAAAACTCATCTGAAAAGTTTTCAAAATAAATCAGTTTAAAAATGTATAATGTGTACCTTCTAAAAATGAAACCTAAATCTATCTCTGAGTTGTGAAGAATACGTTTTAAGGTTATAACAACCAACAAGAATAGACTTTTATGTAGAAACCCATAATTAAATCGAGTCTTCCTAACTAGTGATTTAAATCAAATCCACCCTGCCCGCTGTGTTCTTGCCCCCAGCCTCTTCATTCTCCAGGGGGGCCCACAAATATGTTTGGTGCATGGCCCACAAAAAGTTAATCCGGCCCCTTAGTATTTAGACTTCTAGCATTTGTATACAAGCATTTATAAAATTTGTCAATCTTTATTTGTCTGCCTTCACGTAATATAATTGAATGGAACTCTTTCATTTGACAGTTTCTTTCCAGTTCCTACCTTTACTTTATCAACTTCTATCCTCTCCTCTTTACTAGGATATAGAGAATCCCCATTATTAGATCCTCCCCTGTGGGATGTCTCTGTATGAACAGTGTACTCTTCTGCACCTATGTACTTTCCCCCAGCCCTTAGTTTTAAAACTCTGCTATGATCTTTTGAATTTTACATGACAGCCATCTGGTTCCATTTTGGTTTAGGTGGAATCCATCCTTCCTCTAAAAGCTGCTCCCTTCCCAAAAGATTTCCCAGTTTCTAATAAACCTAAAACCTTAAACACCATTGTCTTATCCACATGTTGAGAGCTTGCAGTTCTGCCCATCTAGCTGGCCCTGCATGTGGAACTAGAAACATTTCAGAGAATGTTACCATAGAGATCCTGGACTTTAATCTCTTATCTAGCAATCTAAATTTGTTCTCCAGGACCTCTTTCCTACCTTTCCAGAAGTCACTTGTACCTACATATATCACGACCACCAGCGCTGCCCCTAAGTCTGTGTAGATGTATCAAGAAGTTTGCAACATTCACACCTAACAGGCAGTTCACCATGCGGTACTCCCAGTCATCACAAATCCAGCTATCTATATTTCTAATAAATTCCCCATAAACTATTATCTGTCTCTTCCTAATCACAGGGGTCTCTGGAGGGGTATCCACAATACGAGAGGATACCATGACTTCATCTGGAAGGCGAGTCCCAACTATAGGATTGTTTCCCTCCGCTCCAGTTTTATGTTCTTCTTCCCTGAGATTTTCATCCTCCTCAACCGCACAGAGTGCATCAGCAATGACACAGAAGCAGACGCGGGGTGGGCGGGGGGGAGAGAGTTGCTCTACTATGTCCTGGAAAGTCTTGTCTATGTGCTGCTCTGTCTCCCTTAGCTCCTCCACTTCAGCCACTTTGTCCTCAAGAGCCTGTACTTGGTCTCTGAGGGCCATGTGCTGCTCCCACCAAGTGCACACATATGCCACCTGCCCACAAGGCAGGTAATCATCCATGCTTCATTCAATGCAATAAACTGGTGCTGGACTTCTGCCTGCATTATTTTTACTCTTGCAGCTTTTGGGGGGGAGGGGGAGTTATTGGCCTAAGTTTAGACAATGTTAGGTGTATTTCACAAAACTCCCATTTGCTGCTGCTGTTCATTCCTCTGGTCACTTAAGAGATGGCTTTTTAACCCCCTGTTCTCACTGAGTAGCCCTGCCCCCTGGTTAACAGATCCTAAAAGGGTTAGTGATCAAAGCCTCGTTAAGAAGCTCTCAGCCATGCCTGGCAGGCCACTAGGCTCAGTACACACACCCCTGCCCTACGCCCCACTTTCACTGAAAAATGCCAAAGCACATTCAGAATGCTGCTGGCTGAAAATGAATACTAGAGCAGCCACTTAACTCAACATATTGTTGATCAGTGGAAGCCGATCTGTTCAACTAATCACAAGTGCCAACTTTCCAATGTCCCAGGCCCCACCCACACTTCACCCCTTCCTCCAAGGGCCTGCCCCGCCTCTTCCTGCCCCTGCTCCACCCCTGCCCCTCCTCTTCCCACCCCATTCTGACCCTTCCCCCCAGCACACCATGCCCTCTCTCTCCTCCCCCTCCCCCTCAAAGACTCCTGCACGCCATGAAACAGCTGATCGTGGTGGGCAGGAGGCATGGGGAGGGAGGGAGAGGCTCTGGTCAGGTGGCAAACACTAGGGGGTGGGGGAAGGAGAGCTGGTAGGGGGAGCTGCCGATGGGTGCTCAGCGCCTACCATTTTTTCCCCATGGGTGCTCCAGCCCCGGAGCACCCACGGGGTCGGCCCCTGTGCAACTAATGATACCAGTGATTGGGGAAGGGGAGAGGAAGTGTCCAAATTTGGATCCCTTGGTCTCCTGGCTGCATCAGTGCAAACATATTTAAAAGGTAAAAAATGAGGACATTAATGGGTTGAGATATATATATATATATACACACACACACACACAGAGTATTAATTATTTTTCTGTCCTTTAATGATCAAGGTGAATATGGAAAAAGTTATCAACAGAGAAAGATGGGTGAAGTATAAGCTCAGAACAGATTGTTCCCTTGTTGAATATTTTTCTACAGGAGAACTATTTTGCAATTGTGTATGTGAGCAGCATGCATGACCTGCAGAGAGTAAAAGGGCAGTTTTCTAGAAGACATCTCTTCCACTAAACCTAAAAAGTACTAGGAACCATGCCCCAGTTTGGCAGTTTGTTTGTAATGAAATTTTGTTCTCTCTAATACAAAGTTGCTGGAGAGATTAATGGGCTGTTTTCCCCCTAGCCTACTGTGTTTTATAGAATAGATTTATCTGCATGCTTATTAAAGAGGGATGAATGACTACATGCACATAGAGACTGCATTGCACTGTTTAAACTGCCTTGCCAAACAGAGTTATGACATTATGCTATGTTCGGAGCAAGTCACTGTCAAGGCTTAAAAATGTGAATCAGCAAGAACAGTTAAACAACTTGCCAAAATGCAAGATGGAACAGGATGTTCTATTTCTTGCATGCTCAAGAGACTGCTGGAACAGGAAACTGCTCTCCATCACACAGCATAAAATAGACACCTTTAAGTGAGTGAAAAATAAGTAGTTTTCAATATAATGTGCCCAAAATGATCCCCAGTGAGACAAGATATTCTTTATCCTAATGGGATTTTTAAAGATGAGATATTTCATTTTTAAAACTGTATTTAAAATATCACTTACTACATGCACTCAGTATCCATTTGTTCTGCACCTAGTTTTATCAGACTTGTGTTTTCAGTACTCAAGCAGGAATTTTGAGGATTCCCTCAAGTAACCCCTCCCCAATTTTAACTGCACCTGATACTGTTATTAGAGCCTTGCACAATTTCCAGCTGCAGGGGTTTTGACTTCCCTTTGACCTCAATGATACTAGGCTGGCCTCTGTGCCTGTAATCCCAGTGTGCTATTCCAGTAGCTCTTTCAGTCATTCTTTACCATGGCATCTACCCAAATGCCAATAGTGCTGACAATTACCTAGTTTCTCATCCTACTCCGAAACATATATTTGTGTGTGAGAGAAATCCTGGCTCTTGAAGTCAATGGAAGTTTTGCCCATCGACTTCAGTGGGGCCAGGATTTCACCCTCTGGCTCTAATATGGGCTTTTCTTTCATTCACATCAAAAGTAGAACTATACAAAGATGCGTATTTCACATGGAATATTTTTGGGGGAAAGTTAAAGGAATAATAAAAGAGCCATAGTTACTCAAAGCTGTCTTAGCAATTTCTGTAACTGACAAAATCTACAGGGCATTTGGGGGGGACTACCTTTTTTCCTTCAAATATCTGTTTTACGGGCACTTTTGTTTTTACCATTATTAATAAAAATTCAAGGCATAAAATATACATTGAGCCTTAAAAAGAACTGTACTTTCTAAACACTTGTCTGAAATCTTAAGAAAAACACTGTATCATCCTGAAATTTTAGTAAATTGTACGATTTAAAATTTTGACAAGCATTCCTCCAGTGTGAGTAAGGGAGGTCTTTGGTTACCTGATACTGCCACAGTATGGATGAAAAATGTAATAACATCTTCTATGAGAATATGAGCACAGCTTTCATTCTTGTTAAATATTTTGTACTAATATAACACCTTTCATTTGAAGATTTTGAAGCACTTTACAAATCTCATTTAAGCCTCACAATCCCTGTGTAAGATCAATAAATATTATTGCCATTTTATGAATGAGAAAATTGGGTCATAGAGAGATTAAATGACAGAGAAAATCAGTGTCAGAAGTAGGAACAGAATCCAGGATTCTGGAGCCCCAGTTCTCTTCTATGATCATTTGATTACAAGCTTTCCACTATAGAAACTATATATTACCCTCACGTACATAATATAACCACAAAGCAAAACAACAGAGCTTAGCAGTTGTGCAAATGAGAGAGAGAGAGAGAGAGAGAGAGGTTTCTTTTAGTACTAGTGATAGTGGTGTTCTACTGGATGATAAGGTCACAGTTCAAATAACAACTAGGGGAGTGCAGATAATACACAGAAATTTCTGCTCTGCAGTGATAGACTCAATCAGCTCGACATGTTGATCCCCCAGCTGTCAAGACAAAAATTTTAGAAGCAGTTGTATTTTCAAACAAGGGCCCTGCTAGCTGTAGACAAACTAGGCAGCTACCTAGATTGGCAGGGGTGGCCACATCAAACCTGAGTGGTAGTGCAATCCTGTGTACCAGGTTGCAATGCCACTCAGTCAAATTTGCCTTGGCCATTCCCCAGTTATGATACAGGGAGTGAGTGGCACTGCAATCTGGTGCTTGCTTCCAAGAAATCTGATTTACCCCTTCCCATGGGTTGAGAACCCTAATCTAGGGAGTAGTAGGAGGGCAGCACACCAAGGTTTTGCCTAGAGTAGCAGATTGTCTTGAGCAGCCTCTGCTTTCAACAGAACCTTAAAGAAGATCAGAATGTTAGATGCACATTGCATGTCCTATATCTCTGGGTACAATAGTTCAAAGGAGTTTAATGGTCCCAATGGGCAATGAGATTTAAAATTGTCTTTATCTGCTGCACAAATACATGCACTGGTGGTGAAATACCACCACCCTGCTTGGTCTGGTTTCAAAATGTGTCACAAACTTAATTTTCAGTGTTGTTTATAATAAATATTGTGGAATTCTTTATATTCACAATGGGGAGAAGTAAATAACAGCCAGGATGCATTGTCTGTAGAGCCAATATTTTCTGCACCATATACCCGGCATGCACCACAACATTCAAAGAGACAGAAACACAGCCTTTCCTTACACAGCCTGGGAAGTTATTGTTTTTGTAAGTGGAAGTCTCTCAGAGCAGGATTAGCAATGACACATCATTTTAAACATAGGCTTATAGATTTAGGATTGACAGCTGTTTGGAAATTCCTGTCTAGGAATCTTGTCATCAACAAACACCCTAGATGTACATTGAGTACTGGCTTTTGGCTACTGATACTTATGTCCATCTGTTAAGTTCACACTGTGCCAAGTCATAAGTAAAGATCTTTCCCTGGAGCATGGGAGTAAGGCTGTGATTGGTTTAGATAAGCAATAAATATAGCACTGAAAATGTCATCTCTTCTGAAAGACTTTCCTTTGTGCCAGCAGTGATCATTAGTATCTCTCACTCTGCATACATTTATTATACTGATTACATATTGATCATACTGTACCTGTTAACCAGAGCTGGTTTAATAGTAAAAACAATTATTCAAGAATATTTTTGAAAATTGAAGCACTGAATTTGACTCACTATGATTATGGGGGCCTTATTTGTGAGTACTCTGACAATAATTGGGTATATATGACACGGTTTGTGAATACCATAAAAATCATATTTTAGCACCAATTATTACTCATCCAAGAATTCTTATCAGAGTGTTATATTTATTATTCCCTCCTCAGTTTAGATTTTTTTTTTTTTTTAAAGCTGCAGTCATCATATCAGAGCAGAAAAATAATACCCCGGGCAACTACACGCCATGAATAATGAACAGCAAATAGCAGAAGTGAATTATTTGGGAACAATACATTATCTGAAAATTATTTATCATAACTATTTATCAAATACTTCTGAACAACAAATACATTTGAAGAGAATCTGGTTTGGTTCCTGTACAATTTACTAACCCCCAAAAGGTAATAAATATGTAACAAATATTATCTGTATTGAATAGTTTGAACAGCCCTACATATAAAAAACATTCCTGAACACATGAGTTTAATGACAAATTCCAATATAGCACGCACTTGTGAGAAATTGCCATGATTTCTGTTTGGGATATAAAAATAATTTAACATGAAAGTGTAATTGATGGGCACTTCATTACTAGATAGGCAGTCCCATATAATGCAGAAACATCCAGGAATAAGTCAACACACAGAAGGGCACCCTCCCACCATTACTGCGGTCAATCCTCTAACTTAGACTGGGTTTATAAATTGCAGGAGAAAGACACATAATAGTCACTGTGTCCAATTCATTGTTTGCAGTGTCCCATTTTTCATTATATTTGTCTTGAGTCATTAGATTTGTTCTAGAAAGGGATGAGTGAATCTGTTTGGATAAAACCAATTTAAATTTTCATCCAAAATCTGAACAATACCACAGTTGAATTTTTGTGGCTATTAAGAGGGGCAAAATGTTTTTTTTCATCATGAATTTTCACTTTTCATGGTTGCCCTTTCTGATGACAGTAGCTGTCAAAGCACTAAAATAATATGAGTAAGACAGGCTACGCTCAAGATATTCCTGGTCTGACTGGAAGTAAGGAAGTTACTCAAGAAAGCCTCTTCACATGAGACCTCCCAGTCCACTTTTATGGACCCCAGAATCCTGGATAAATAGCCCCAAGTTTAAGTGCTTATCTAGGCTGATCTCAAACATTAGAAACTTTGAGGTTCATCCATCACTCATTCTGGACACAATATTAAAAATACTTCCTTTATGTCTTTGCTGGGCACACCTTCCAGGCTGGCCCTGCAGGTAAGATAGGCAGGGAAAACACCTACTTTGAGAATCCTGCTGGGACTTAGCATGGGGTAGGGCTCTGAGCAGTGCATTAGCCATGGTGTCAGGAAATGGGCAGCTTTGTGCATGCCTATGGATGGAAACTTTGGCGTCTACAGAGTTAGGTGACAGCTAAGTGGTGGTTTTGTGAATGTCAGTGGCACAAAAATTGTGGACTTTAGAGCCTAAAGAGACAGTTAGGCATCTAAATCCCTTTGTGAATCTAGTCCTATTTCTTATGTAGAGTCTTTCATCAGTAGATCTTAGAGCATGTCTTAATATTTAATGTATTGATCCTCATAAAACAGGGATAGGTGAGCATTATTATCCCCCATTTCAGAGAACTAAGGCATAGAGCGGGTAAGTTACCTACCCATGGTCACACAGCCAACCAGGGGAATTGTACCCTAGCCTTCCATATTCTAAGCCAGGCCGCGAACAGCTGGACCCCCCTACCTTATATAGCTCACTCCTCTGGAAAGCCAATGGGACTTATCCATCTAAATCACTTACGGGTGTTTGGAAATGTCACACCTATGCTACCCAACTGTCATTGGTATTGTCAGATATACCATACTATGGACTCTTAAACTGGGTGCACTTTAATGGTGTGCTGTTTGAAACAGTACTATGTTAAAGAATGCTAGAGAATCTTTAGTGTGCCCCAGCAGGGTCTACGCAGACCAATTAATGTGCAACATCAATGTGCTTTAGAAATCACACCCCTGTGGAGCACATTACCTCCTAGATTGCTAAAAAAAACAACTCATTCATTCACTGGCATAGATTTATAGAGGAGAAAAAAAGATCTTGGGTAGCACTGTCTAAGTGATACCTTTTAGCCTTTCCTTTCTTAATAGTTCTAACACAGCCTGCTTATCCAGGTTTGTCTCACAGAATGCTGATCAATGAAAACATCCATCACAATCAGAAAAAAAAAGTCATAACACAGTATCTGTCTTCTGAATGCTCTGCTATGTATCAGCCGCCACTTTGCTTCCAGTGCTAGGTGAAGGTTCAGTTCCCTGGCAGCTCTGTCACACTCCTTTGTACCTTTTTATCACAGGTTATTCTTCAGTTTGAGCCTAATGGGCACATTCAAGCTTGTAATGTAGAATGAGTCTAAAGATTTAATGGCAAATAAAGTTCAGGAGCTTCGAGGACAGGGGTGATGGAACAATTTGTATAGTGGGGATGCTGAGTGTCATTGAACCGAACTGTAAACCCAGTATATGATGGAAACCACTCCAAGCACCCCTAATTCCAGCACCTATGTTCAAGGGCTTTTTGCTTAGAGTTCTCAACCCTGGCAATATGCTATAGCTCTAATTCCAATTAAAAGCCTTCCATTGTATTCCTAGGCTACTTGTTACACTAGGAACTATGAGTGTAATTGTCGCCTGCATTTATTATCATTATCTTAACAATAGAAATTAATGCTGTAATTAACACTTGTTTATAAAAGAAAGTCCAAGATATTTTAGCCTCTCTGTTCATAATCTGAAGTATCATTTAGTGCACCTATTCTCAAGAACTGGCTTCTACCTCACGTAAGCTTTCTGATGTGGAATGAGCTGAAAGCAAGCTTGTCAAGACCTGACATAACATAAATGGACCTGGAACTTTTTACAACTATTGCTGTTTTGTTTTTATCATTTTTGAGAAGGGCTGCAACTGAACGATAGTGGAAAGATGAAAAGGTCATGGACCTGTTCAGTGAATTACAGTACCTTGTCAACAGAGGTTTTCTTTCCAGAATAATAGAATCAAAATAGAGCTAAATACAATTGCATGGATGTAGAGATTGTGCATGATTCAGATAGGTAACTATTCATATTCACAGCTAACATCACCATAGTTGCACAGTTCTCCTGATCATAAACTTCTTGTTTTTTCCCATTGATTACAAGTTAGAAACACCTGGGTGTTGATGCAATGCTTGGGTATATTTTACTACCTTCAAAATACTCCAGAGTGTAGCAAAAATTGCAGCAGAGAGAAATAGAGAAAAGTTTGATTTGTTTTAATTTCAGATGAAATTAAATCCCCCACATTTTTATTATTCCGTCATAAATAAGACCTCCTAAAACACTTGCCATGCTACATGGAAGCAAACAAGAATTCATCCCACCTGTTAATATATATATATTAAAAGTACAAATGTCGGGTACCCAAAGAAATAAACCAGGAAATTCCTGTGGGGGATACTTTACATATATTGTTCACGCATCATAGTTGAGAAGCATTATCCAGGTTCCTATTCAGAACGCATGATGTAAAGAACTAAAATGTGATTAGTGAGATGGAAAGGTTTTCAAAAAGGAAAATACTTGACTATTTAAAGATATTGAATCTTTTAAAAGATTGATCATGTTCACATCAGAATTGAATCCAAAATCTTTACTGGAAATGGAGGGGTAGTTTTTTCCTCATTTACTATTATTTACCTGAAAAAGAATGCTAGTCAGAGTAAGACTTCTGGCATTCTTAATGGAACTGTAGAAAATCTATAAGAACTAGGATCTTAAAATCAAATTTCTGCTGTTGTAAATTGCTTAAACTCCACCATAAAACAGCTTCATTGACTTCAGGTGAGTTTTACCCATTTATACCAGGAGATAATTTAATTTAATTTTCTGCATAAAAATAAAAAAATTAACCATGAACAGTTCTTGTATGTCACCTGTTAATGGCAGAAAGTAATTCATTAGCTGAGATCAGATACGAGAACAATTTTTCAAATACTACAGTTGATTACTCCAAGCTTCTATCGCAACCGGAATATATCCTGAGCTGCAGACTAATGGGAAGCTCTTTTCTACAAGGAAGTTCACCACAGTTAGGTAATAGTTCTAGCAGGCCAGAAGATGAGATCATTCTTTTAGATTCCTTAAACAACAAGTAAGCTGATGAAATTCAAAGCACTGAAATACACATCCAGTGACTGGAGACTCATGCTGCTTATCTTGCAATAGCTCTACTTCATCATAAAAGGATACTCAAGGTCAATACGAATAAAAAAGTCATTGGTAGCTATTTTGCACTGTCAAAACGATATTCTTAATGAATCCATTTAGTACTGTGGAGGAGAATGTAATACATGCTGTCACAGGAATTTCTTGTAATTTAGCATTAATTAATTAATTAATGTCCAATTACTATAAGCTCTTCTCAATTAATTCAAATGTGTCTGTATTGCACTTTCATTTTTGAATATTTTTATAAAACAGAACATTAGACGTTTTTCATTTTAATCTTGTCGGTTCTAGTGAAATACCCCTGATAACTCCCTGTTTTGCATTTCAAATAATGTGTGTTCTTTAGAATGCAAAACAAGGGTCCAATCAGAATATGATGGCAATCAAATTACAATATTCAATGAAGAGGTTTCCAGGCTGATTTCATTAGTAAACTATCATGGATTTCACAGTCTCACAGGTCTTCTATTTGTCTGTCTAACTGCAAAGGGCTCAATTATGGGGTCTTGAGACAGTCTCAAAATAATATAAAGTTTCAATTAGATGTGAGTCCTGTTTTTTAAATCTTGTTTTTGTGTTAAACTGTTACAAATGAGCTCTTGGAGGGAAGCCTGCAAAATATTTAAGAAGTGTAACATTACATGCAAAATCAAGTGTGCAGTCAAAAAAGCATACTCGGTATATCCACATATGATGAAAAAAGACCTTGCAGCTATGATTAAAGAGTGGAAGTGAGTAATGCCAGTGTTTAAGCCATGTTTACATACTCTTCTACAGGGGCTCATGTTTATTTTCTATCATTATTGTTTGTGTCAAAGAACTTCAATAAGAGTTTGCTGCGTCAAGTTGCTGAAGTCTTTTAAAAAGGAAAATGAGCAAATGGTTAATTCTCTGAAGTAATTTTCCCTTGAGGAGGCAAGAGTCAAGTAATCAGGATAAGCTCAGGAGGTACGTTGATAATGATAATACTCTCTGGTGCAGTCAGTGTGGAAAATGTGAAATAATTTGAATTCTTACTTTCTAGAAATTGGCAGTAGGGTTCCTACCCAAACTTCAGAGTTGGCTGGTTTGAGTAATGGACAGGGATAAATCCAGAGATTTTTAAAAACAAACAAACAAACAAACAAAAAACGTTCGCTAGGTGATTTATCAGACAGTAGATCATACCAGGCAATGCAGGTAAGAGGACCACAGCATCATATGATTTTGCTCTTTATATCTTATTCTCCTTTTCTAAATCTCCTCCTTTCCTCAAAATAAAGAAAAGGAATTTAAAAATTCTTGATACAATAGGCAAGCAATCTCACAATACAAGTTTTTTTCAAGTCACTTCTGAGAGCAGAACTGCACTGCCAGCTTGTATTTTCATACTGGCAGATCTTTAAAATGTTCGTTTGAACATAGTTTTTATGTTGTCATATCCTTTGATGTTGTAGCATATTAGATCCAAAGAATAACAGATATGTTACACTTGACGTGTCAGGGAACTGGTAATAAGATCACCTTTCACATACAGGTTACTAGTTCAAATCTGGCTCAGGTTTAGTAGTGACTGAAAATCATTAGAATCTCATGGCTGTTTGGTGACCTCTGAACTTCACTTGAAATATCAGCAGCAGAGAAGTGGTAACTAAACTACTTTATCACATCAAGAAATGCTCCCTCCATATTAGTAGTGGAGCAAACGCTACTGCTTCTAACCTTGCTGCTCTTGTTCTGTGGATAGAGTATTCCATCTTCAGGGTGTCTATCCCAACACCTCTCGTGAGCACTATATCACTAACCTTTTTCCTAATAAAAAATACATTTTAAATGTTCCTGGCAGTATGTAGGAGTTGCCATAGTACATTTTTAAAAACTCTTTTGATATTCATTTTTTAAATAAATGACCAAAGTTGCACATAATACATTTTAATGGAACCAATGGAGCTATTATGGCCTAACATGTAAATCTCTGTTTTAAGGTCTTTTAGAGATATGTATTAATGAGCCAACAGACCCCAAACAGTTCTTCAAACACAACATGATCTTTAATGCTGCATCTTTTTAGTGCCTACATTCATGACATAATTGAAGCAGAAAGACAAAAAAAGACCAAGGGAATAGGCTAGGAAAGATAAGAAATAACATAATGATGAGAGAAAAAGAGAATGAAAAAGAGGTGAAAATTTCCATAGTAACAGTGGAGCATTTTTATTAAGGTTCAGATCTGATGTAGGTAGAAGATAGCAGAGAGCTTACATCACAACATGTGTAGAAGTCTTGTAAAGCACTTAGAAACCATAGGTTTGCAAAAGACTGCTTGTGTACTGGGTCCATTCTGCTTACCTCAAATTGCTCTTTCTTGGGAGTCAAATACAATGGAACCCAAATATCATCCACTATGGTTTTGTTTTGGTGGAACCAAAACCACTTCACAGCATTGTCCATGTCTATAAAACTAAAATGCACTTTTAAACCACTTATCAATTATATGTTTACTCATCAATACTGAATGGTGCCTTCCATTGTGAACATTGACTCATATGAACTCAGTTATTTGAAGAAAAGTGTTTATTTCCTTGTGAGAGTTTCTGCTGTGTTGCAAAAAATGGCATTTTATGAGTACCAACATGTATATATTTGTAACAGGGTTTAACTGAAAGCACATACATTGCCAAATACACCATCAGGTACACTGAGTTCCATAAAAATATCAAGCAAGTGCCATGTATAAATGTGAAAGGTGCATGGATCCTGAGCAGGGAGGAAGTGCAGCTACAAAACTCTAATCAAGCAGAACACAGTTGAAAATTTATGAAACCAATATGAAAACATGCAACTCTATAGGACACTGGGAAATTCATCAGAACCATACAACCAAAATGTTACTGAAATAGAACATGGAATTGAGCAAGACCCTTTTTTTGGTCCATATGACCAACTATTTACACTATGAGCCACAGCACTGAAGCCAAGCACCGAGAGGCCCACACTAAGAAGGTACAATCAGTAAACTCAGAGGAGCTATCTGCTTACCCACAGGAAATTGCCTCTGAGAAATTTAAATGCTGAAATCTATAGCACTGATAATCACTAGAATGTTTGATCACTTCACCTTCTAAGTCAACAATATTGTAGGCCACTAGCTAAATGGTAGACAGAAATATTGAAAACACTAACGCAAAAAGAAAATAAAAGTCAGCAACTGGAAAAACCATGTCATTATCATAATAGAAAAAAAATCATCATAGAAAAAACACCTAACAAAATAAAGTTGATTTTTGCACAGAATAGAGTTAGCAGCAGAAGATGACTAGTGAGTGACCTATATTCCTACCTAGAAAAGAGAATCGCAACATCCTTGATCAACACAATTCCTGAAAATGTGAACCCACATAACTTGACTAGGAGAGTACTGTCTGACCTGTGATATGGAGTGAATCCTAGGTAGGTCAGAGATGAAAGAGATTTCCTAAAAAAGAGGAAAAATCCAATGAGCGAGATCCTCGGCTAGTGTTAAGCACTGTATTTAAGTCAATTGAGCTGCACTACTTTACACCAGCTGAGAATATGGCCCTGTTCTTTTTCTGAACATTTATTTAGCATAAACTAAAAACAGTATTAGACAATGGAGCACATAAGCTACTCCCTTCCCTCTTTTCAGCATTGTGGATTTCCATATCTAGCATCTTTTGTGCAGTAAAAGACATCGACAACATGATAATTTTCACTCCCCCTTTAGTTTGGCAAGTTGATATGTGTACATTTTGCAATTTCTGTGTTTTTCTGATGCATACTGCTTCAAATCAGTACAGAGTTGTTCTAAAAAATAAATGTCTAAAAGGTCATCGTAAACTATAAAAACAAACGTGCACCTGCCACATAGCCAATTGTTGCTAGTGTCAGTGCTATCGTCAATTGCTATGTGGGGTAGAACAGGCAAGGCTTGACTTGTATGGTATCCTAGCTCTTAATACCATAGTCTCTTTTAACTTCAGTCATCCAAAAATATCTGTAATACATTTAAAAACAAGGGCTACAAAGTTTTAAATACATGATGTTTGAATAGGTTTGAATCACATGAAAGAAGTTCAGCTATCACTAATGCACAATGTGTAGGGTGACCAGACAGCAAGTGTGAAAAATCGAGACAGGGAGTGGGGGGTAATAGGAGCCAATATAAGAAAAAGACCCAAAAATCGGGACTGTCCCTATAAAATCGGGACATCTGGTCTCCCTAACAATGTGTGATCAAGCTGCTGAATACTCATAGTCCAGCACAGGGCAATGTGATGAATCTAGTGAGGACTGATTCTGGCTTCTGTTCTGGTTGGTGATAGGTCAGCAGGAGGAAAAGGTTCTATCGCCACTCAGAGAAAAGGCAAAGGATCTGGGGGCCCTGAGTGGAGTGCGATGGTTGGGGGTAATATGTGGAATGGTTATTGGGAACCCCCAGGTTCTACTGCCCATGGGTCTGCTGCCTGAAGTCTTCAAACTCGTAGTTAGAACTGATCAGGAAATGTTATTTCCCTCCGCTCCCAGAAAATTTCAACAAAACAAAAATGTTTTAATTAAAAAACAAAAGAAAAAATGACCAAAAATTGAATATTTGGGGGTTTTGCCTGAAAAGTTTAGTTTTCCGGTTTCTATTTCTTCAGTGAAAAGTGGCATTTTTCACAAAAAGCAGACACTATCCCTGAAATAATGTGTTTGGTCGAAAACCCAATTTTATGTCAAAAAACAATTATAAGGGGAAAATGTTGCCAGCTCTATCTATGATACAACACACACACGACATCTAGAAGGGGTTAGTGTCCACTGCAATCCTGTCACTAATGTCTCATAGGAAAGATTACACATGTAACAGTACATGAACTAGACATTGGTTTCCAGTTGAATTAATGCAACATGTCTATTATGGGGCATAGTTTGTTCCCCACCCCCTGCGAGTGTGGAGGGCCCTCTTTCAATGTAACCTGTGTATTTCAACTGCCTAAGTGGCAGCAGGATTTGGTGAGGCCATTCAGAGGGTGAGCACTACAGACATGGCACAGAACATATGTCATTGTGGGGGCACATGCAGGGAAAGGTTAGAGTGGCATGGGGCGTGCAGAAAGTATGGAGTTGGAGAATCTTTATATATGTGATCCTCCTGTTCTCCTTCTGACCTAAACAATGGAGGAGGAGCACTAGGACCATTGGCCAGTCTATTTATTAGGAGGGCATAAACCCATGGGCCCATTCTAATGTTACCCTACAGCCTCAGTGGTGGCGGCAGATTCCTTGCCCACTTTCCCCATTGGTCTCCCTCTCCGCATCCAGTCCAGCCTGGTGTTGGGCAGAGGATTTGCCCCTACATGAACTCCTCACATGCTATAGTTAAATACACAGACCTGCACAAAAGGGAAAGAACTATTGTCGAACCATGGCTGGGCTCTCAGAATGACACTCTCACAAACAGCCAACTCAGCGGAAAAACACACCATGGAAAGTGAAATTTTCTTCATATAAATAAAGTTCTTATATGGTAGTTTTTTCCAATGGTCCTTTGTCCTTTGAAAGGGGTTCTTGGGCACAAAGTGTTGGAATAGTTCTCTTTTAGATAAACATACACTAAAAGAAATTATTATGTTCTTTAATATGGTGACAAGCCCCTTAGTTTGAAACAGTTTTAATCTGTCACTTAAAAGAAAATGTTGCAATGGGAGCCCTAAATTTTAATTGCATAAAGGCATGTCTGGTGGAATTCTATAAAAATCTTTGTCTTTTTACTTCTACATATTTTATGAGTGATGGAGGCTTGTGTAATAGTCTTATCAAAGTTGTTATTATTCTACATATTGAGATTTGTTGTTTTTTGTGTCGTCTGCTCATCAATCATTAATGATACAAACAGACTTGTCTTGACTATAGAATTCCTTTTTTAGAGCTTATAATTTATGATTAACATGGCCTTGTGTGATAAAGACCCATCAAAGTCATCATTATTCTGCACTTATCTGCATTGAACTGTCTGTTTCATCTATTAAAATGTTTCAAGTCTTTTTTTTTTCTATCTGGCTACATTCTTCTTATTCATCCTCTCTCTATTTTTTGGCAGTATTTATCTTTACCTTAGGTTTTGTTGGACCCAAGAAAAGAGAAAAAGCATACTGATCAAATACTCTTAGATGTTCTAAATCAAAAATCATATTAGCGGTTCTTTTCGTTCAGAAAAGGTTTTTAATTAATGTTATTTAGCTCTTAATACATTGATCTTTAAACTATGCACCTCTTCTGCATTATAAACCTATACCAGCTATCTTTTCCATGGCTGATGGAATTACCTCAACATGTAGACTCTGCTGAAACAAACTGCCTTGTCCTTCATTTTTTATTCATGTATTCATCATCCATAATATAATGTTCCACACACTTAACTTTTTGACTCTCTTTAATTCATTGGTTTAAATGATAAACACTTACTTTTCTAAAGGCTCATCATAATTTATCTGCCTTAATTTAACTATCTTTCTAACCTATATATTATGTATGGATAAGCACACTGGTTCAGAAAAAATAAGCCAAAACTGAGGACTAAATAGAAGCCTTTTATTAGGTTCATTAAGGTTAGGATAACTCCTTCTCCTTCCCAAAACACCCAGATCTCCTTCCTTTGCTGAAATCCATCTTAAGTTTTCAATGCCTCTGGCTGACATGAAATCACATGACTTTTGGGACTTCCTGCAGCGTAGAGAGAGGACTATATATTCTGGATGACTATGGTCCAGCAAAGTCCCAGAACATATGTTAGATTTAAATAGGCCAGCCGGTTTTTGGCCGCCAAAGATAATGAAATAAGAAACCTTATCTTCAGTGCTAGTGGTAAGCTTTTTTGAAGCAAGTACTTTCTTTTACTCTGTGTACGTATCCAAAAGATCCATATGAAAAATGCTATTTTCTAATATATTTGTGATCTGGAAAAGGGAGTGAACAATGTGAGGTAGTAACATTTTATACATTTTTGAGGTTGTTCAAGACTATAAAAGACTGAGGAAGTCCTAACAAAGTGAGGGGCCTAACAGAGTGAGGCAAGAGAGTAGCACAATGGTAGATGAAAGTCAGTGTTGCCAAATGGAAGACAATGCTCACTGGAAAGAATAATCTGTACTGCTCTGTGATGTGGCCCCTCTGCCCCACACTGGCAATGAGGGGGTAAAGGAGCCTCAGACTGGCAATGACAGTGTTAAGGAGAGCCTGTGGACCCAGTTGATACCACCCCACTATACCTGTAGGCAGTGTCATGCACAGAGAAGAGAGCTGAAAGGGGGAAACCTCATCCATTCCAGGGCTAACCAGGAAGGACAGCAGAGTTTTGCTGCTTCCTTGATGAGGGAAGATGGAGATGAAGGCAGCTTGCTTCTTGGGTGAACCATTTTGTGGATGGATCGACTAAGCCCAAGAGTCCTGACAGAAAGTGACTAGCTACCCAGATTTCAGAGTAGCAGCCGTGTTAGTCTGTATCCGCAAAAAGAACAGGAGTATTTGTGGCACCTTAGAGATTAACAAATTTATTACAGCATAAGCTTTTGTGGACTACAGCCCACTTCTTCGGATGCATATAGAGTGAAACATATATTGAGGAGATATATATACACACATACAGAGAGCATGAACAGGTGGGAGTTGTCTTACCAACTCTGAGAGGCCAATTAAGTAAGAGAAAAAAAACTTTTGAAGTGATAATCAAGCTAGCCCAGTACAGACAGTTTGATAAGAAGTGTGAGGGGAGATAGATTCAATGTTTGTAATGGCTCAGCCATTCCCAGTCCTTATTCAATCCTGAGTTGATTGTATCTAGTTTGCATATCAATTCCAGCTCAGCAGTCTCTCGTTGGAGTCTGTTTTTGAAGTTTTTCTGTTGTAAAATAGCCACCCGCAGGTCTGTCATAGAATGACCAGACAGGTTAAAGGGTTCTCCCACTGGTTTTTGAGTATTATGATTCCTGATGTCAGATTTGTGTCCATTAATTCTTTTGCGTAGAGACTGTCCGGTTTGGCCAATGTACATGGCAGAGGGGCATTGCTGGCACATGATGGCATATATCACATTGGTAGATGTGCAGGTGAACGAGCCCCTGATGGTATGGCTGATGTGATTAGGTCCTATGATGATGTCACTTGAATAGATATGTGGACAGAGTTGGCATCGGGCTTTGTTACAAGGATAGGTTCCTGGGTCAGTGTTTTGTTCAGTGATGTGTGGTTGCTGGTGAGTATTTGCTTTAGGTTGGGGGGTTGTCTGTAAGCGAGGACAGGTCTGTCTCCCAAGATCTGTGAGAGTAAAGGATCATCTTTCAGGATAGGTTGTAGATCTCGGATGATGTGCTGGAGAGGTTTTAGTTGGGGGCTGAAGTTGACAGCTAGTGGTGTTCTGTTATTTTCTTTGTTGGACCTGTCTTGTAGGAGGTGACTTCTGGGTACTCGTCTGGCTCTGTCAATCTGTTTTTTCACTTCAGCAGGTGGGTATTGTAGTTTTAAGAATGCTTGATAGAGATCTTGTAGATGCTTGTCTCTATCTGAGGGATTGGAGCAAATGCGGTTATATCTTAGAGCTTGGCTGTAGACAATGGATCGTGAGGTGTGTCCTGGATGGAAGCTGGAGGCATGTAGGTAAGTGTAGCGGTCAGTAGGTTTCTGGTATAGGGTGGTATTTATGTGACCATCGCTTATTAGCACAGTAGTGTCCAGGAGACAAGCCCAGAGCAGATGGATGAAGGTTCTCCTGAAAAGCCCATGGATGATCCTGATTCTGAAGTTTGCTGTTTTCCTTTTGTTTTGGAGACTAACACCCCAAAAAGGGGGTAGGACTTGAGTGCGCCATAGCTGGAGGGCTAAAGCACCACAACCCCAAATCTGTGAGGGATGATGCCTAGGATCCACAGCAGAATGAATCAGACCTTGACAGGCCACAACGGGGCGCCGCTCAGACAATCTGCTTACATGCTCATACATAGAACCAGGGAATCATAAGACTGTAAGGGACCTTGAGAGGTCATCAACTCCAATCTCCTGCACTCATGGCTGGACTAAGTGTTATCTCAACCATCCCTAACCTGCTCTTAAAAATCTCTAATGACAGAGATTCCACAACCTCCCGAGGCATTTTATTCCAGTGCTTAACTACCCTGACAGTTCGGAAGCTTTTCCTAATGTCTAACCTAAACTTCCCTTGCTTCAATTTAAGCCCATTGCTTCTTGTCCTGTCTTCAGAGGTTAACAAGAACATTTTTTCTCCCTCCTCCTTCTAACAACCTTTTATGTATTTGAAAACTGTTATCACGTCCCCTTGCAGTTTTCTCTTCTCCAGACTAAACAAACCCAATTTCTTCAATCTTCCTCATAGGTCATGTTTTCTTTTTCTAGACCTTTAATCATTTTTGTTCTCCTCTCTGGGCTTGATCCAGTTTGTCTATATCTTTCCAGATATGTAGCACCAATAACTGGACACAGTACTCCAGCTGAGACCTAATCTGCATGGAATAGAGCAGAAAAATTACTTCTTGTGCCTTGCTTACAACACTCTTGCTAATATCTCCCAAAATAATGTTTGGGGTTTTTTTTGCAAGAGTGTTACACTGTTGACTCATATTTAGCTTTTGATCCACTATGACCCCCAGATCCCTTTCTGCAGTACTCCTTCCTAGGCAGTCATTTCCCATTTTGTATGTGTGTAACTGATTGTTCCTTCTTAAGTGGAGTACTTTGTATTTCTCCTTATTGAATTTTATCCTATTTACTTCAGACCATTTCTCCAGTTTGTCCAGGTCATTTTGAATATTAATCATATCCTCCAAATAATTTGCAACCCCTCCCAGCTTGGTATTGCCCACAAACTTTATAAGTGTACTCTCTATGCCATTATCTAAATCAGTGATGAAGATATTGAACAGAACCAGAACTGAGGGACTCCTTCCAGCTTGACTGTGAACCACTGATAACTACTCTCTGGGAATGGTTTACCAACCAGTTATGAATGCACTTTATAATAGCTCCATCTAGATTGCATTTCCTTAGTTTGTTTATGAGAAGGTCATGTGAGACAGTATCAAAAGTCATACTAAAGTCAAGATATAGCACATCTACTGCTTCTCTCCATCCACAAGACTTGTTATCCTATCAAAGAAAGCTATTAGGTTGATTTGACATGATTTGTTCTTGACAAATCCATGCTAACTGTTACTTATCACCTTATTTTCTTCTAGGTGTTTGCAAATTGATTTCTTAATTATTTGCTCCATTATCTTCCCGGATTCTGAAGTTAAGCTGACTAGTTTGTAATTCCTCGGGTTGTCCTTATTTCCCTTTATACAGATTGCCACTATATTTGCCCTTTTCCAGTCCTCTGGAATCTTGCCCATCTTTCATGACATACTCCTTGATTCTAAATTAATCTTAACCACTGAGGAAAAAGATCAGGGTATCATTATGGTTAGCTTGATGAACATATTTACTCACTACACAGCTGTGATCATAAAAGCAAACAAGTTTAGAATGTATGAAGAATGGAATAGAAAATAACACTGAAAATATTCTAACGCCATTATATAAATCAATGGTACACATACATCTATAACACCAAGTTCATTTCTGGTCTGCTAGCTCTGGTTTGCAGAGAAAACAGAAACAGAAGGGAGCCAAACAAATAGGCAAAGAAAATTATCACAAGCATAGAAAAACTGCTGTGTGAAGAGATATTGAAAAGATTGGGACTGTAGTTTACAGAAGATATCATAGAATCCTAGAACTGGAAGGGACCTCAAGAGGTCATCTAGTCTAGTCCCCTGCACTCAAGGCAGAACTAAGTATTATCTAGACCGGTGCTTCTCAAAATCGGGCCGGCACTTGTTGAGGGAAATCCCCTGGCAGTCCAGGCCGGTTTGTTTACCTGCCGCGTCCGCAGGTTCGGACGATCACGGCTCCCACTGGCCGTGGTTCGCTGCTCCAGGCCAGTGGGGGCTGCAGGAAGGGTGGCCAGCCCATCCCTCAGCCCGCGCTGCTTCCCGCAGCCCCCATTGGCCTAGGTTGGCGAACCGCGGCCAGTCGGAGCCACAATCGGCCGAACCTGCGGACGCGGCAGGTAAACAAACCGGCCCGGCCCACCAGGGGCTTTCCCTGAACAAGTGGCGGCCCAACTTTGAGAAGCACTGATCTAGACCATCCCTGACAGATGTTTGTCCAACATGCTCTTAAAAATCCCCAATGATGGAGATTCCACAACCTCCCTAGGCAATTTATTCTAGTGCTTAACCACTCTGACAGTTAGGAAGTTTTTCCTAATGTCCAACCTAAATTGCCCTTGCTTCTTGTCCTATCCTCAGAGGTTAAGAAGAACAATTTTTCTCCCTCCTCTTTGTAACAATGTTTTATGTATGAATAAGGAACAGGAGAGAGGTATATAAAATAATAAATAGAATAGGCATTCCATTGGGAACTTTTTTTTAATAACACAAGAACAAGGGAACAACAAATGAAACAAAGACAGCAAATTTAAAACAGATTAAAAAGAAATACTTTTTGCACAATGCATAATTACCTATGAAACTCTTTACTACAAGATAACAATGAGTCCAAGAGCTAAGTTGGATTCAAACAAGATATAGACATATATATGGAAAATGGGCATAACCATTGCTACATTAGATAGGATAGTATATAGAGAATCTCAATCCTCATGATTCAGGGCTTAATGAGCCCCCAGTAAGTGGAGGACAGTTAGTACGATGCTTTCCATGTGATCCATGTATTCCATTCCATGTTTTCTTGTACTTTCCCTTCAGTGTATGGTGCAGGCCACGGTCAGAGAGAGGTCACTGGACTAGACAGACCTTGGGTCTGATCCAATATGGCAAATTCTACATATTGGCTTTGGGATTGAGTTTAAGGTGTTGGTTTCACCCTGTGAACCCTAAATTGGTTGGGACCTGCTACTTAAACTCACTGTCTACTCTGCCACCATTGTGGACACCAGAGCCACCTTTTCACAAAATATATGGAGCTACTCTCAAGGCATTATGCATGATAACTACTTGACTTTGGAACCTATTCCCCTGGCAAGATCTGAAACCACCCAGATTTTTTTCCTAAGAGAATGCTCCAAAATTCATCTATTTACCTATACTTTTACTGAGAGGGGAACTGTATGGCTAGTATCTGAGGTGAGATCTTGATTTGATTTTGACTCTATCTCTCATCAGTTATTTTATGGGTTTGGATTCAGAGGTAGTTGCTATTACATTGTATTTTTTTAAATGTGACTATATTTTTAATGTATGGCAAAGACATCTAGAATTTATGTTAAGAGTTTTTAACATGTATTACAAATTACATTAAAAATAAGTTTTATGTCCATGAAAAACATATAGGATGAAATCTTGTCACCATAGAGGTCAATCAAAATTTTGAGATTGACTTCAATAAGACTAAGATTTCATCCATATTCTGTTGCAAAGACTACTGATGGATTTGGTCAGATGGCAGTTAAGGGTCAGTTGGCAAGTACGGTCTGTTCACTCGTGGCTTTTTCAGCAGAAATCTATGATTAACAATTTCTTGTAATAGAGTGGCCAACTGGGAATCACTTGAAACACTTTCTTGAAAACTGATAGCTTGAGTTCTCACAGTTTCTTTCTACCTTTCTGCCAATGTTTCTCCAACGGTTTTTCTTTTAAATCTGTTAGCTCTAAAGCTCAAACATGGTATGAAGCAAACCACCTGAATGCTAACTCCCAGTTCTTCTCTGCTGTGTAATGATTACTTTGCTTGCTAAACCTCACACAGATGCCTCTAGATTACATGTTAAGCAATTATTATTCTGTGAATCACATTCCTTTGCTAGTCACTTTAGCACTTTTTAAGAGGATTTTGCTACTGTATTTTATTTCACTTCATTCTGTTTCCTACTTCCCATGTCTAAAGGAGCAATGGTAGTTATGTTCTCCTTATTTCCTTAAAAAGGCAGTTAACTGTTTTGTAAAATCCAACCCTGAATGGTAGTGTTTTCTTCAAGTGCTACTGTTTTCCTATCACCATTTCTGACTGTCTTTACTTAATTTTTCATACTCTTGTTTTCATCACCAAATTTCCATTATTTCAATGAATACAGTGCCTTGTATTTACAAAAAGTTCTCTTTGAACACAACTTGGGCATGCTAGCAATTTGTTCCTGTAGAATCATAGATGAATCATAGAAGATTAGGGTTGGAAGGGACCTCAGGAGGTCATCTAGTCCAACTCCCTGCTCAAAGTCTAGTCCTTCCTCCATTACAGTTAACAGAGTGGGGACAAGGAGATTAAATTGATTTTATCCTTCTGATACCACTAGTAAAGACTGTTTCATTTGGATTAATAATTTGAATACTGAATTTAGACCCAATCCCGTAGTCATAACTCAGACAAAAAGAAAGTCATTGTCTATTTGTCTCAATAAGGACTTGAAGGTTAAACCCTTCAAATATTTCACTTACATAATACCCACTAGAGGAAGGTAATTTCTTATACCTAAAGTTAATGGTCATTTTAACACCTACAGATATTAGTCCAGGGGGTTCATGCTGGACTGATAATAGTTTGTTACGGGAATCTGCAATGTATGAGCTGTTTGAATTCTCTGACATTGTTTAACCTTTGTAATAACAACATACACTAGAGGGGCTAATAAAATTTCCATCGACATTTATTTCAAAAAGAAAAGTGGGGAGAAATGTTCACACAAAGATCTTTTTCTTTTCAGTTAACTCTAGTATAAATTGGGTAAGATCCCCAGGTGGAGTTCCATTGACTGCAGTGGGGCAGATTTTCAGCTACACCTACACCAGGTTACATCACTTGCCTTTTTAAAAATGGAGGTAGTTTTCCATTCACTCTAATGCTGATTTGAGCAGACCACAGTTGATCCAAAGCCCCTATCATCTATGTCGAAAGCAGAGATACTGTATGTGGGTATGGAAATCCCTCTGCCCATTTAATAAAGAATGATGCATTTCTGGCAAGTTACCCAAGGCAGCCATAAAAATTTGGGTTTGGCAGTTCAGTCACTTGAAACATACCAAAAACTAGACTGTTTCTGCAATATTTATCAGTGAAGGTAAATTACTTTAACCTTCATTCAACAATCAAATGGTTATTGATTGATATTGAAGATCCTGTAACCTTGAAGATTGAATTAGGAAATCTTGCTGAACACAACTGCAATTTTTCTAATGGCAGCACTGTTTTCCGAAAGTATTTTTGACACCGTTCCATATCACAGATTAATTACAGTGCCTAAAATCCAGAAATAACAGATTAAGTAGAATGCTGGCTCTGAAAATTACAGACAAAGAATAGGACAATTTATAATAAAATAGCAGCATTAGACGTGGTTGCTATGTAAATGTATGTGTCTAGGCGGAACAAAATGATGGAAAAACAGCATGGTGTGCCAAGAGATGAACTGAATTTGGAAATCGATTACATAATCAAGAGATGAATGAGAAGAAGCATGTGTCTACGTTTGGGCAGGAAAAAGTAGGGGAGATGCAGCATATAGTTCAGACATTGCTTTTGTAGATATGTTTCTTTTACAACTTTTGCTGCTTTCTGCCACTGAAGACCTCATTTAAAAAAGGGGGATTTTTGCAACAGGAAACATATTAAGTCCAGAGGCTTAAAAATGGTTAAATTAACAAATGTCTCCTCCAGAGATACAAGTATGATGTCTGAGAAAGTTCTTCCTCTTCCTGGCCAAGATTTGGAACAACCAAAAGAGAAAACTACTTCTAAATAATCTATCCCAGATCTTCCACTGAACCCATTTCAAGCAGGGCAAGTCCTTTAGGAGTTTAGTTAGAAGTGTAAGTATTCCTGCATAGCATGCAATAAAGACTCAGTATTGAGTCCCAGTGCTTTGATTTTGGAAGCTCTTAGTAACTAGGGACACAAAGGAATTTGGTCTGGAGGTTTATCAAGGAACCCTGGGAGTTGCAGCATCACCTGTATGGAAGAGCATGTAAGCCAGGACACCAGAAAGTATGGTTCCTAAACTCCAAGGCTATGTAGAAAGTCATGAAGGGATTAAAATGGCCACAGCAGAGAGGAAGATAAGCAGCATTATGTTGGTGATAGATGTGATGAAGGATGTCAGTGAAGACAGGAGTGTGTGCTTATGTGCGAGTGCTGGAGAGACAGTAGAGTCTTTGCTCTGAACTATGATTCTGATGAACTGTGTAAAACTCTACCAGACCTTTGAAAAGTGTCCAGTGTCCACCCTGCCACTGGGAGAGTTCACAAGTTTGTTCTTTTGCCTGACCAATATTGAGCCAATATGCCCAAATAAATTTGTTAGTCTTTAAGCTGCCACCAGACTCCTTGTTTTTATGGAAAGATTAGTCCGAGCAGTGCAAAGACATTGGATCATACAGGAGAAACTGTCCCTAATATGTAGTAGTTTCACTATTTTCTGTACGATTATACATGCTCTTGCAGGCCTCACAGAGAGTTAATACCTGATCATGCCCTTGACCTCTTAAAAAAAGTTAAAGCATAGTTGCCTATGCTAAAGGGTTCCTGGTGGCTGATTCGTCCTCCATTATTCACATGCTAGCATGTTGTACAGTAAATCACAAGCCAACCTAGTCTTGCATATGAACAATATTGAAGTAGTTTCATGAAAGTAATGACATGAAATACCAATGTGGTAACATGCCTTTCTTTGGTGGGTGAGTGGGTGGATGTGAAAACGTTTCCTAATTTCTGCTGCTGTGTGTGTGTGTGTGTGTGTGTGTGTGTGTGTGTGTGTGTGTGTGTGTGTGTGTGCATGTTTGATGATTCTGGCCTCTGCATAATGGCTGTCTATTTCAATGTTGCCAGCCTCCTCTATATATGTGTTTAGTTTTTCCCGTTCCTTCTTCCCTTAGTGGTGCAAAAGATGATAAAACTGTAGGTGGAGGATTTGACCTGGGTGATTAGCCAAAATTTAGGATCCTTTGGGTTGTTTCCACAAAGAGAAGAAATTTATGATAAAGACAGGCATCTTCTTTTGTGCATTATTGTTTATTTGTAAGCAACATACAAAAACCCTGTTCCCTTGAACATAGGAGGAATCAAACAACAGGAGGCACTTTCTTTGGTCACAGTTTCAAGCCTTTTTCAGCCACCATTCAATCCTGTAGCTTTTTGATTAATTTGACTGCAAATTGCGCAAGTTACTAACCACAGGTTCTTTGCTCAGGTGGCTATGTCAAATTTATTATAGAGAGTGAGATTGATGAATCACACAAATGGAGACATAAAGACTTATTATACCAACAAGCAGTGATTGCAGTTGTAGAAAAATCAGTATGAGAATAAGTACAGTAAAATTGTTTTCTGCTTTATGCATTACTTACAACCCTATGGAGACCATCAGAAACAAAGGTAGAAAAACAGTAGTGGAGGAAGCCCCATAAGTAGGCATAACGATCTGGTTGCCACCATCATGTATTTCTGATTTCCCCACTAGGGATTGGTCTGACCATGTTTTACACCTTTTTTTCTTTACATCCCCGCACACATCCGGGACCATATTTGATTTCAGTTTCAGCTCTTTGTTCATGTTTCATTCCACGGGATCATATGAAGGTTTTAGTTGCTAGCATAAGCTATTTGCTTCATGTATTTATCAATGGTTTTGATTAGGGCTGTCAATTAATCGCAGTTAACTCAAAAAAATTAACAGTGATTAAAAAAAATAATCATGATTAATCACCCTATTAAACAATAGAATACCAATTGAAATTTATTAAATATTTTGGATGTTTTTCTACATTTTCAAATATATTGATTTCTATTACAACATAGAATACAAAGTGTACAGTGCTCACTTTATATTATTTTTATTACAAATATTTGCACTGTAAAAATGATAAAATAAATAGTATTGTTTTCAATTAACCTCATACAAGTACTGTAGTGCAATCTCTATTGTGAAAGTGTGACTTACAAATGTAGATTTTTCTTGTTACATAACTGCACTCAAAAACAAAACAATGTAAAACTTTAGAGCCGACAAGTCCACTCAGTCCTACTTCTTGTTCAGCCAATCGCTAAGACAAACAAGTTTGTTTACATTTACGGGAGATACTGCTGCCTGCTTCTAATTTACAATGTCACCTGAAAGTGAGAACAGGCGTTTGCATGGCACTTTTGTAGCTGGTGTTGCAAGTTATTTACGTGCCAGATATGCTAAACATTTGTATGCCTCGTCATGCTTCAGCCACCATTCTGGAGGAGGTGCTTCCATGCTGATGATGTTCGTTAAAAAAATAGTGTGTTAATTAAATTTGTGACTGAACTCCTTGGGGGAGAATTGTATGTCCCCTGCTCTGTTTTACCCACATTCTGCCATATATTTCATGTTATAGCAGTCTCGGATGATGACCCAGCACATGTTGTTTGATTTACGGACACTGTCACTGCAGATTTGGCAAAATGCAAAGCTACCAATGTAAGATTTCTAAAATAGCTACAGCACTCGATCAAAGGTTTAAGAATCTGAAGTGCCATCCAAAATCTGAGAGGGACGAGGTGTGGAACATGCTTTTAGTAGTCTTAAAAGAGCAACACTCCAATGCAGACTCTATAGAACTTGAACCACCAAAAAAGAAAATTAACATTCTGCTGGTGATATCTGACTCAGATGATGAAAATGAACATGCATCGGTCCATTCTGCTTTGGATCGTTATCGAGCAGAAGCTGTCATCAGCATGGATGCATATCCTCTGGAATGGTGGTTGAAGCATGAAGGGACATATGAATCTTTAACGCATCTGACACTTAAATATCTTGTAACGCTGGTTACAACAGTGCCATGCGAAAACCTGTTCTCACTTTCAGGTGACATTGTAAACAAGAAGTGGGTACCATTATCTCCTGCAAATGTAACCAAACTTGTTTGTCTGAGACACTGGCTGAAGTAGGACTGAGTGGACTTATAGGCTCTAAAGTTTTACATTGTTTTATTTTTTAATGCAGTTATTTTTTGTGCATAATTCAACATTTGTAAGTTCATCTTTCATTGCATTACAGTATTTATATTAGGTGAATTGAAAATACTATTTCTTTTGTTTTTTTACAGTGCAAATATTTGTAATACAAAATAAATATAAAGTGAGCACTGTACACTTTGTATTCTGTGTTATAACTGAAATTAATATATTTGAAAATGTAGAAAACATCCAAAAATATTTACATTCTATTATTAACAGTGCAATTAATCGCTTGACAGCCCTAGTTTTGATATGTAAATGTGGTTTTGCTCCATGGTTATACATAGATGCATAGTATCACAAGATATTGCTCAATTTTATAACCCCATCTCAGGCACTCATGTTAACTACTAGGCCCTATAGGACTCAAGCTTATTGCAAAGCCTATTTCAAATTCTTTAATATTGTAGGTTTCTTTGCTTCCATTTTTTTTTTCTTCCTCTGACCTTTTTTTTTTTTCTTTCTTCGTCAAAAATGGTAGAGCCAGCACGGCAGGTACGTTCTCAAAATTTTTTTACTGATAGGGGTGCATGATCAAAAAAGTTTGGAGACCACTGATGTCGATTATAGTTTGAGCTTAGATATGGACCTTCCAGATCAGGTCTGCGGTCAAAGGTCAACAACCCCAAAGTACTCAACTTTTTCTCAGGATCATGCTAGCCTGGCTTCTTTGGCTGTGGTGGTGGTTTGTTGCTGTCTTCTGTCCTCTGTGGAGTTTCTCCTGCTTTTCTCTCTCTCACACACACACCCCCTTCCCCCACCTCTATTAATACATTACCAGCAAATCCCCTCTACCCACATAGTTCAAAAGTGGCTTCATATGTGCCTGTGTTTTGGTTGGAGCCCCTATTGTTTCACCTACCTGGTTCCATAAAGAATTTTAATGGCTTCTTACAACTATCTTAAAATAAAGGACAGTGGTTACACCCTCGCTGAAGGTGTAAACAGACACTGCAGCACAATAATTCAATATTTCATCCTCAAATGGTAAACTGGAAGAGGGGGTGGTGTCTGAAAACATTTTCACTGGGTGAAATTCACCCCCTACAGGTGGTCTTTGACCATTTAATCCCCACTTAATACTGGTGTGAATTTTACACAAAAGGGAGAAAAGCATATGTTAGTCTGAGGAGGGAGCCATTTGGATGATAAAAGAAGCATTCATAATAAAAAGGCTGGATGTTTCAGAGTTCTGAATGAGCTAAATTTGTCCCAAATAGATCTAAAATAAAATGGCAACCACAGTGAAAACAAAGATACTAAGCATATCTTATCAAATGTATTGCAAAAAAAGTATTTATTCTCTTTTGCTGAACTAAATAAACTAGCTATGCAGAGATCCTACATTCACAATGAAAATGTCTCACTTAATTCCTCAGTTTTTACAGCATTCCATACCAAGTAGCTGAAAAATATCTAGTGATTCCAAAGTGGATGTGAAATCTTCCGCATACATAACACCACTACAAAATCAGCATGAATATTAAAATAATCTTTGATTAACAGACTAGAAAACAGCTAAACAATTATAATAGTTGCTGAAACAAATTGAGTGACAAAATCCCTACAATTCTTTGGTTTACAATAAAGAATTGCCAGAGATGCGGATAAAGAATAAATGAATGTATCAACATTAAAATGATAAATAAACTGTCATATTTTCTAGTAGTGGGAGAGAGACCAAAATAAAAAATACAAGCAAGTTTCTCTCCCCTCCTCTGACTGCTCTATAGGAATAATTCAGTGGGCTGGATGCTGTAGAGACACAGCATCCAGAAACAGAATAATAAATTCACATCACTAATTAAAACAGCCCTTCCTAACTAGAGATTTGGTATTAATTAATGTACATTTGATTTAGTGGAGGAGTCCCAGGACTCAGAAAATCCAGTCTTGGTACATCAACACTTTATGCAGCAAGTGCAAATTGGACAAAGTGACTCTGTATCCCATTGCACACTTGAAATTGTTTTGAAAGGTAATGAGGACTGCTAGACATATGACAGGGGTAGATAGTTTATATTCTGAAATCCTCAATGGGATTGACGCACAACACTCAAGAAGTGACACATTCCTCTGATAGCTTTTCACTGGTGGTACTATGCAAAGCAGAAATAACTTTCAAGGTCTTCGCAAAATAAACAGTTTGTCAGGATAACAAAATTAGGTCCAATAGACTGATCGACCAATTCCTATTCTTTCAGTCAGACCACTGGTTCCTGGTTCCAGTTAATCCAAATGAAGTTGAATCCACACACTGACCTAACTACCCAGCCATTGGTGCTGGCTAGGGGTGCTACCCCTTGTCTTGAAGTAGTAATAATGCCTTCAGCATCCCCACTATAAAAATTGTTTCAGCTCAACTGTACCCAGCAGATCTCAGGAACGCAGACCAGAATATACTGGTCTGCCATTGTTTCAGAGTAGTAGCCGTGTTAGTCTGTATCTGCAAAAAGAACAGGAGTACTTGTGGCACCTTAGAGCCTAACAAATGTATTAGAGCATAAGCTTTCGTGGACTACAGCCCACCTCTTCGGATGCATATTGTTTCCCTTCAGGAGCCCTGAACAGGCTCAAGCAGTGTGAGACCTCAGCCCTGCGGACGCTGTTTCAGATTGTGACAATGCTAGTTTTCAAGTTCAAGCTCTTTTAGTGTCTAAGTCACTTTTGAAAATGGGACTCAGGCACCTAAGCCACTCTTGAAAATGTTACTGTGAAGGAGCAGAGAGACTGCAGCCAGGCACAGCAGGGGTTAAAGAACACCTGTAGGTTCAGCTAGCCCGTCCAGTTATATCTGCAGCCAATGCCAGGAGAGAGAAAAGAAGGGAGCCGGGCTCAGTCAGGGGCTGACTGGCGAAGAGGCAGGCGCTCTCTATATGCCTGCCTGAAGGCACAGACCAGCAAGCTGCCTGCCAACGCAGCCACTGGAGGTAAGTAAATCTTCCCTCACCAAGGGGAACCTACAGATAAGCCTCAACTGTGGGCAACTGGACTAGCAGGGCCATGCTCCAAACTAAAAAGGACTTGCATAGGGAGCAGGCCAGTAAAACAGGCCTGAACCCCCAACATGGCTGGGGAAAAGATCCATCTCCTCTGTTTAGGGGTTGAGTGACACAGGACCCTGGGCCAGGATCTGAGGGAGAAGGAGGGGTCAAGTCCCCCTGCAGCCTCCCTAACCAATGATCTAGCCACTAGGCCCCCTGGCCACAGAGAGCCCTGTCACAGTTATCCATTATCTACCACTCTGTCTTAGCAATCCAAAGGCTGCAAGGTTTTAGCTTGGAAGCTCTTGTGGCAGGGACTGTCATTTATTATATGTTTTTACAGTACCTCGCGTAGTGGGACCCAACCTGGATTTGCCCTTTCAGCACTACCATTACATAAGTGTCAGATACTAATTAAAGGTGGGATTTTCAAAAGCTGTGACTATTGACCTATTTCTGCTCCCATTGAAGCAATGGGAATTCTACCATTGGCTTCAATGAGCAGAGTTAGGCCAGTGCTGAGTACTGTTGAAAATTCCACTAAACCCCCCCCTAAGGGGGATGTTTCATAGCAACAACTGCCCAATATCATAGTTCTTTAATGTATTGATTTATTTCTAGTTCTGATTTATTTAAAAAAGTGCCTGTTGCAGCTTCTAAATGTGTGCACAAACCAAATTATAAAATTACTTACATATGTAATTAGCTCAATATCAATTAACAGTAGTAAAGACTACTCCAGGCCTACTGGGGAAAAATATAAATCTCGGACCTCTCTCTCTCAAATCAGCCTGCAGAACTGTTCTGAGAAAACAGAAAAGCCTCGCAACACATCCTCATGGACAAAAACTTGTGCTCTTCTGGACAAAGTAGGGAAGCAAATTCTAGAGTCAAGGGCCACGCCCAGAACAGACATACCTAGAGACTGTCAGCTTAAATGTCCCAGTTGAATTGAACTGCTCAGTTACAGCATGAAAAAGGCATGACCTGTAAAACTTAGAGGACTCAAACCATAAAAGGCCATTCTATAACTCAAAACTAATTATTTCAATTAAATCTGGAAACTAACTGGAAGCGAGTACAGTCTATGGATCATAGGGATAATATGTTACAATTCTAAAATACTGCTAGGTTTTCAGGGAGCAACAGTCTACACTAGCTAAAGTTTCTGAGTAGTTTTCAGATGCAGGCCCACACAGAGGTTGCAGTAATCAAAGCTTGTAAATAATTTGAAATGGATAATTTCTTCAGTGAACTGAATCTCTTTGTCTGTTTGCAAATTGTCAAAGATTTTCAGGAATTTTTAAATCATAATCATTTGCTGACTAATTCATGGTGCTTAGATTGTGAGTCATTATTTGCAAGTATTCAATATTCTAAGTGTGAAAACTGTTTAGTTTTGACAGCTATGGAGGTCATATGGTATACTTCTGTTCCCTGATAGGATGAGTAATGCTTAGCATCAGATTTCCAGCATGACTCAATGTACTTATAAAGTCCGAATTTGTTTTCTATATACATTCTCTAATGTTCATGTGATGTTGTCTGATTAAAATATAATCATACAAATCATTATTGCTACCACTGCTATATACTTGCAGCAAATCTTATGCAAAATAAACTCATGGCCGGAAAGGGTTAAGCAGCTTGCAGGCTCAATGACCCAGAGCCCACCTTTAAAGTCATGTTAGAAAGGTATGCAAATAGGAATTAGGGCTATTCATGGTACATAGGCAAGAACTTTGAAATGCAAACCTATATTGTTAGAAGTGATACTAATTGTGTGTATCTTAGAAGCTAGCCATGTAAACAGACAGTTACTGTCTGTCACTATAGCTAATGATTCAAAGATCAAAAGAGAATATTAACATTTTGATAAATCTTGGGTGAAATAATGTCATTGTCTATATGTCTCTTTAAAGTTTGTGATAAACTGCCTAATGGATAAATTGCCCTATGTTAATTTGTGTAACTAATTACTGGTGGTGTTCAGGAAACAGAAGGTTACATCAAAAGCCTATTGTTTACTCAGGACTGTATGGTCAAGTGAAGGCTAGAAAACTGTATAAAAGACTATTGGTTCCAGATCCTTTTTATCTCAGATCTGCTTAAGCTTCACCTAGGGAAGTTTGAGTCGCCAGATTGAGATTCCAGTTATGCTGGTACTCCCTGAAGGTGATATTGGACTGTAACCTGTGGACTAAATTCTAAAAGAACTCTTTGCAACTACAAAACTCACCATCTCTGCTATGTAGCTGAACCTCAAGAATTGAACTCATGTCTGTATGTATATTGATCTTTTAACCATACTGTCTCTTTTTTTAAAATACATTTTAGTTTAGTTAATAAGACTTGGCTGAAAGCGTGTATTCGAGTAAGATCTGGAATATTCATTAACCTGGGAGTTAATGTGTCCGATCCTTTGGGATTGGTAGAACCTTTTATTTTATATGATGAAATAAGATTTTCAGAAATCTTCATCATATTTGACTTGGGTAACTGGATGGAGTCCTGAGACTGGGTTGCTTCAAGGGAACTGTGTTGTTGGCTTCTGGGTAACCAGTGAGGTAATAAAAAAGCTGTTTCATGCTGGCTTGCTAAATCTAAGTATTGAAAATATCCACCAGCTTTGGGGATTATCTGCCCTATTCTTTGCAGTTCACCCTAATTGAGTGACCTCAGCTGGCACCCACTGGGACCCCAGTCACAGTTCATTTATAAGTTTTCTTGTAAAATTCATGTGTAAGAATATTCAGAAAAAGTCAACACACAATGGGCATATAACAGGTGAAGCCAATTACTTTTAAAATGTGAATGAATATTTGTGAAGCTCTTTTGCTGGATTTGTCTGGATCTAGTAGTAGTAGTAGTACACTTTAGAGGTAAGAAATGTATAAATAATTATGGAAAGGTCTACATCCAAAAGGAAAGATGGCAAGTACATTTTAAAAAGGCAGCCTTAGTCACCATTAATATCTGGTTATCCAGAAGTAGCCATGAATCCAGAAGCACTTCTATATTTTGAACCTTATTATTGAATTAACCTTATTTTTCCTATTCTTGATACATCAGCAGTAGTGCTGGCTGTACCAGACCTACTGTATTGCTAGTATATGTAAAGCAATCTTGTTTCAGGCCCCTAAAGGTAGAAAAACAGTCATATTTCATTAATAAAATTGCTGGGGACAATAGACACTAACACTGAGCAAACAGCTTGTCAGTGGAATACAAACCCAGCCATTATAGCTGGACTATTTCGTTGGCCAATAGATCACTTAGCGTTAACTAACCAGCCTACTCAGTGTAAAATAACAAATTAGCAATAAATAAAGCAAGTGGCACATTATCAGTGGCAGAACAGTAGACCTGTTTACCTCCTGTGAGTGAAAGGTTTTACAGCAAGCAGCAGACCTATTTCATTCTCTCATATGGGACTGCAGATATGACTGTAAACTGTCCTTCTCCAAAGGAGTATCAACAGGGGAGCAAGCATTCCTGTTTCAGTTCCAGATATGCACACAAACAAAATGTTAATCCAACTGATTGGGGCCCAAATTTTCAAAAGTAACTAGTGATTTTGGGTGTCTCCCTTTCTGGGTTCCCAACCTGAGAAAGTTAGAAAAGCTTGAATTTCAAAGGGTTGGTGCTCAAATTTAAATATCAAGGCACCTAAATCAGTAGTCACTTTTGAAAATTTAGGCGCAAGGTAAATGTAGGTACGTCAAATAGCAGTCCAACTTCACTTTCTCATTGAATAATCACTTTTCACCATAGGAAAAGAGAGACACACACTGTTAATCACTCACCTGAAAAATCTTCAATTATGGTAGGCAGTTTGAAGTTAGTTAAAACAAATGAGTAGAGATAACATGCCATGTGTGTTTCATGGGTGCTACTGACAACACTACTGGGATTGCACCTATGTCCTAATTTTGAACTCAGACTTTGTTATTTTATATCAGGTTTACTTTGACTACTATCAGCCGGGTTAATAGTTCAAAAATTATTTGCAAATGCTTGTATTCAAAAGTGAATTTTAATTCAACCATGTTTACATTTGCAGTCTCTTTCCACAAAAAGGCAAGCACTTCCACCTTACTACCACAAATGCTTGTGAAAAGGACATTTTAATTTGGATATTCACCAAAAGTAAATCTTGACTTGCATAATTAACCAGCAACAATGGAAAATTATGAACTGAAATTCATGTTTCAGTTAAGCACATAAATCATTCAAGCAGCAGACAGAAGCAACATCATGTGACTTGTGCAACTAATGCAGCACAATTTCAGATGCCATATTTCAGATATTTGCAGTTAGCAAATAATATGTAGGCAAGGAATTATTTACCAAAGAAACTTGTAAAGAATTTTGAATGAATTCAAGCATTTTGGACTCTGTTTCTGGACACGTTGAGAAGAAAAAGAGGAAAGATTTAGTGAATGAATTATGTATTGTGAATTATTTTCCCAGCTAAAATTACTACAGTAGAGCCAGCTGTTACAATGTTTTCCCTATGTACTGTATGATACTCTGGCATTCTCCTTATACCTTTCACAAGCAATTTTGCAAAATGTATCTTTTTGAATGTAACAAATTTTCTAACAAAGAGGTAGTAGAAATGTTATCCGCCATGTGGTATTTTTATTCCTCTCATCTGAGAAGCTGAGAAATCACCAAGGTGGATATTACTGCAAACTGGGAAATATTCCCACTGGTGTATTAGCTTTATTTATTTCTAGTCTTTCCATAGTAGAATCTCTCAAGTATCAAACAGGCCACAGATTCTAAAGCCTGTACTTTCCTCTGTTTTGTTTACTATCACTGTGGTTTTGTGAAAGCTAAAGGAAGTCTCTAGTCTCCTTGTTCCCTCTGTGGATCTGCCCCATCACTTGAAAGGCTTAAATGCCAATCTTAGAAGGATGTGACACAATGTGAATATCAATGTGAATGTTAATGTCTCAGAGCTGCCACAGCTGGGTCATTGAGAGAGGTAAGTATTCAGAATTTGAATCAGTGTAGTAGATCAAGATTTTCAGTGATTTGGGTGGAAAGCCTGACAAGCATGTTTTTTCTTCTTGCAAAGAAAGAATTAATTTCTGTGGAAATTTCAAACTCCGAGATAACAAAGAAAGTGAACTATTATGCGAGGAAAGGGAAATATAGGATGCCCAGGGCTGTTAAAGTAAAAATGGATGAGTTCTGGGGGTGAAAATTGTAGAAGTAATTGAAAATAAAAAGACTAAAGTCCAAGTGGAAGCTTTCCTTCACTCAGCTAGGAGATCAAACTCTTCTCCAGGTTTCCTACTACTGATACAGCTACTGACTTGAGTAACCAGTAAGTTCAGTAAATCATCTTATTTTCCTCTATCTTTATTATGTAATTAAAAACAGTCAGATATTTAGTAAAAAAAAATAAAGAAAGAAATATAAAATAAAGACTCTTCCCAAAAGAGCACCACTAGCTATGATTACAATAATAGCTTCTCATTAAATCATTGGCTTGTATTTAGATTTTTTTTATAAGCATTGTTGGTTATAGCCAAATAGCAACTTTTTACTACTACAACTGCAGACATGCAGAGGTCCTCAGAAACAGTAGCTTTTCCTATCCCCTCAGCAGCCTGACTATTCTCCCACTATTCCAATATGCATTACACTTATAGATTAAGAAGCCCAGGACACATACTTATGCCTCTAAAAAGGAAAATATCCACCAAGGCTTGGCAAAATAGAGAAAATAGTTTTGAGCTGTTGGGAACTTGAAAAGAGACAAGAGTGGAACCCTGCTCTCTCACGCGGAGCCCTGAGACCATCTTCTGGTAAAAGCACCTCCTGTGGTTTATTTCAGTATCCTACCACTACCTTTACAGACACATGCAATCCTATATTTAGTGTAACACATAATCCTTAGATCTCTTGGCTAAAAGGTTAGGGTAGGGAAGACAGAAGAGATCTTTGCTCTCAAAGATCCCGCTAGACTCTGACTCTGAAAGGCTTCACTACCCCTTTGTACTTCCTTCCTGTCTTTTCTTCTTTCTGCCTAATTAGCCTCTTAACTCTCATCAGCCTGTTCCAATCCATAATTACGCACAGCTCTTCTTAATAAGGTCTAATCTAGAGCAATTAATTAGAGTTGCAGTGACCAGGGTGCTGGATCAGCTACTGTTGTCCAGAACCCTGTCACACTCTATCACCCAAAAGCAACAGGGAGTCTTACAAGGAGGGTGTGACGTTGCACTCCATATGATTTTATGAGTTTAAATACACCTCTACCCCAATATAATGCGACCCGATATAATACGAATTCGGATATAATGCGGTAAAGCAGTGGGGAGCCCCAGGCCCTTTAAAGCGCTGCCTGAGCCCCATTGCTTTACCATGTTATATTCAAATTCGTGTGGAGCCCCGGGCCCTTAAAATCCCGGGGCTCCGGCAGATGGGCTCGGGTTGGGATTTAAAGGGCCAGAGGCTCCGGCCGCTGCGGGGAGCCCTGGGCCCTTTAAAGTGCTGTCTGAGCCCCACTGCCGGAGCTCCGGCAGTGATTTAAAGGGCTCGGGGCTCCCCACAGCGGCTGGAGCACCAGGCCCTTTAAATCACCACCAGGGAAGCCGGTCCAGTCTGGCACAGCATACTGGCTTGTACCCGATATAATGTGGTCTCACCTATAAGGTGGTGAGATTTTTTGGCTCCCGAGGACCGTGTTATATCTGGGTAGAGGTGTATAATGTAACTGGAATATGCTTCATGTAAAAGATCTCTTGAAAGGTATCATTACAAAGCTTATAATCTACCGAGTGTGGTCATCCTATTTGTATAAATGTACCACTCCTGTATCTGAAACTAGAAATATGAAATATAACTCTGAGGGCTTATTGTAATTTTGCAAAGTGTGGGCATTAATGGTGGTTTGGAATCTTGATGACTCCCATTAACCAGGACAATTGTCTGCAGATGGCTCTGTAAGTCTTCCTGTATAAGTGTGCGCTGGCAAGTGGGTAATGAAGTCTTACAGTGACATGTGATCGTGTCACCTGAACTGGAATCCATCTTTAACTAGGTGCTTTTACATTGAGAAAGGGGGGGAGGGGATCCAAAGGGACAAAGGATTCCTGCCTTATGCAAAAGATATATAAATGGGTGGAACAGAGAAAAGTGGGGTAGCCATCATAAGGAATCCCCTAGCTACCACCTGATCTGAAACAAGGGCTGTACCAGGGGAAAGGACTGTGCCCAGACTAGGAAGGCATCCAGTCTGTGAAAGAAACCTATTGAAACATCTGTCAGGGTGAGATTTTATCTGTACTCAGTTGTATTACTGTATTAGGCTTAGATTTGCATGTTTTATTTTATTTCACTTGGTAATTCACTTTGTTCAGTCTGCTATTACTTGGAACCACTTAAATCCTACTTTCTGTATTTAATAAAATCACTTTTTACTTATTAATTAACTCAGAGTATGTATTAATACCTGGTTAAATAAAAAATTAATAATCTTTATACAGATTTATTTGGGGTTTAGACTCCATTGGGAGCTGAGCATTTGAGTGTTAAAGATGGGAACACTTCTGTAAGTTGCTTTCAGTTAAGTCTGCAACTTTGGAGCACGTGGTTCAGACCCTGGGTCTGTCCTGGAGCAGACTGGCGTGTCTGGCTCAACAAGACAGGGTGCTGGATTCCCAGGCTGGCAGGGAAAGCAGGGGCAGAAGTAGTGTTGGCACATCAGTTGGCAGTTCCCAAGGGGGTTTCTATGATCCAACTCATCACAGAGGGTTTAGATCCCTTGAGCAACGCTGACATCACCACATAAGACTTAGGATGGGCCTTTCGAGGTGGGAGCAAAGTTAGTAAATCTGAACAAGAGGGGCAGTAGGTACCAGTGGTCATAGAACACCTTGAGGCTGGCTTTATGCTTTGCTCTCCCAAGTGCAATTCTTTAGCAGGGCAGCACAGAAGAACAGCTCCCTGGTGCATATAAACACAAACAGTTACTTTTCTGGTTTGTACCATTGTGAAAGAACTATAAAACTAGAGCCAAGGAAACAAAGGGAGCAGACTGCATGAGCAGAGTTTATGAGACTATTGTAAAAAGGTCTCCTGGACATGGAGCTTATTGAAATAAAGCAGGAGAAGTTAGAACACCATGAAGTCAGCAATTGAATTAGCAATAAAGTGTCCGGTACACTCTTGACAAAAGTAGCAAAATTCTGCAAGTTAGCAGGAGACTGTCACAATTTGACACAATCTGTAAGCAGGTATTAGATTAGACAGGCTGGGAGATCTAGATTTATTTTGGACAGACTTATGATCATGGAAGCTATCCATCATTGTTAGTACATAACCGTACACGATGTAGCCTGAGAGGCTTTTACTGCACATACTGAAAGTAGATTGATGTGCTGATTTATAAATAATGTAGACTCTTTTCAGCTTGCAGTTACCTGTTTACTACAGGAATGATAAACAATTGTCTACCCGACCTGCAGTTGATGGTTAAGCAAGTACGAAGGCTTTATTTGTACAAATCAGAGAAGGGAAAGTGTTATAGAGTAAGTCCTTCAGGAAGTGTAGAGATGCCACACTTCCTGTATATGCTAGATGCAGTCTTTTATTTCCCATGATGTACTTCCTGCGGGGGGCAGAAACAAAGAAGACCCTGGACAGGCCAGTTGCAGGCTGCAGCTACACAGAGCAATAGAGAATCTGTTACCACATTGCTGGACATGGATCCTACTCATAACAAAGGATTTACCTTGACACCAGGCTGCTGATCAGAGAGATACTTCATGGTGCTGGGCATATAGGGGGCACAGCGTGCTGGCATAACCAGTGAGCGATAACATTGAAATGGCTGCTACAGAACCCATTCAACTGCACATAACTCCCCCATCAGCCCTGGGATACAGTGGAAATGCTGATGGTGTCTGGAAATAGTTCAAACAGCAGTTTGAGATGTGTATGAAAGCCACAGGGGCAAATAAACAGGAGGATGAGCAAAGGATTGCTATGCTCTTAACAGTGTCAGGCATGGAGTGAATTCAATGAATTACATGAAGATGGTGGGTGGGGGAGAGAGAGAGAGAAAGAAGAAAGCTTTGCAGTAATAATGAATATTTGAGGATCATTGTGTCTCAAGAAAAATATCAGAGGGGTAGCCGTGTTAGTCTGAATCTGTAAAAAGCAACAGAGGGTCCTGTGGCACCTTTGAGACTAACAGAAGTATTGGGAGCATAAGCTTTCGTGGGTAAGAACCTCACTTCTTCAAATGCAAGAAGTGAGGTTCTTACCCACGAAAGCTTATGCTCCCAATACTTCTGTTAGTCTCAAAGGTGCCACAGGACCCTCTGTTGCTTTTTACAGATTCAGACTAACACGGCTACCCCTCTGATACTTGACACCATGCAAGGCACTGCATTTAGCCGTATGGAAGAAAAATATGTTACTTTTGAGAGTCATGTATTCAGGATGAGAACAAAGAATGAAGGGAAAATGATAGAGGAGTTTGTCACAGACTTAAAACTAAAATATCAGTCCTGTGATTATGGAATGTTAAAAGACTCTGTCATTAAAGACCAGTTTGTCCTGGGATGTAACAATAAAAAGGTATGTGAATGTTTACTAAGGTGGATGGATCTGGCTCTAGAAAGGGCAATAGGTATATGTCAAGCACTGGAACAAACAAACATAAATAAAAAGCTTAGAAAAAGCCACTGAGTATATCACTGTGAGTACTATAGCTAAATCAGCAAGAGAAAAGTCCACAGAAATGAAATTGTCCAAGGACAGAAAAACAGAAAGTTGGAAACAATGCCAGTGATATGGCAACAGTATAAGTACAGGAAATGCTCAGCATTCAGATAAATGTGTTGAAACTATAATAAGCCCATTATGCTAACGTGGTCAGAGAAAGCACAAAACTGCAAGTATTAAGTAAAAAAATGAATTCCTCAGATGAAGAAGAAGAGGTGTTCTTAAGCACAACAATGGAGGAGGCTGAAAACTCAAAAAATTGGCTAATTAAAACATGCACTAATGTGATATACAATTTAGTCACTGGGGCACAAGTAAATGTAATAACAGAAACTGAAATAGAGAGATGAGGCAAAAATATCCATGAAAGACAATAATGGAGGAACAATTCCAATTCTGGGAGAGTGCACACTGATATTTAAAAACAAAGGGAAAATGATAAAACAAGTGTGTGTGGTGGTACACAGAGGTGAGCAGCCAGTATTGGGCCTACATTGGGTGCTTGGTCTCATTAAGAGGATGTATTTCAGAGAAAGACAAAAAGGCAACACAGAACCGAATATGAAAGTATGAATAGCATCATCTGAAGATGTATTAATAGGAAATGGATACTTCCCAGAAACCTACAAGATATAGTTAAGAGAAGATGCAGAACCTGGTATATACTACATGAAAGTTTCACAAGCCTTAAGAAAGAGACTAGAAGAAGAGATGCAAAATATGACAGCAAATGGTATCATTTGGAGAATAGAAGAACCAACAGATTGGATTCACTCCTTGGTAATTGTAAAGGAAAAAAAGGAGGTGGAATACAGCTGTGTATACATAAAAAGAGGACACATACACTTCCCCACAAGAAATGAATTGTTGTCTGAGAGTGCAGGAGCCAAATTCTTCAGTGAATTAGATGCCTTGGCAGGATATTGACAGATCCCCATGAACACCAAGAGCTCCAAGGTCTGCACTTTCGACACACCACTTGGCAGATGCTGCTTCCTAAAACTGCCTTTCGGAATATGTTCAGCTCCAGCAGTGTTTCACTGTACAATGACCCAATCACTAAAGGGTGTGGCAGGTGTGAAAATATAGATTGATGACATAATAAGTTGGGACAGCACTGCCATTGAACATCAGGAATGACTGAGGAAAGTACTGGAAACTGAGAGCTAATAACCTGAAACTAAATAAGGCCAAATATCAATTTTAAATGGAAATAAAATACTTGGGAGAGAGACTGACCTCAAAGGGAATCTTGCCCAATGAATCAAAGATTCAGGCAAAACTGAACACACCAAGACCTAAAGATAAAAAGGGAGTTCAAAGGCATGCTGTATTATGACAGCAAGTTCATTCCTAACTATACAGTTTGCGCATTCACCTAAGACATCTCTCCCATGAGGTTACCGAATGGGCATAGATTCCCGAGCGTTCAGAGATTTAAAGCACATTCTGGCATCAGCTTCAGTGCTACAATTTTGTTGAAAGACATCAAACTCTCTACAGATGTCTTGAAAGGAGGGCTGGGAGAAGTACTATTACAGCATTATGGAGCTAATTGGTTGCCAGTCTCATATGCATCTAGGGTTATGACAGCCACAGAGATGATGTACAAATTGAAAAGGAGACACTAGATCTGACATATGGATGCACAAGTAAGTCCTCCAGGAATTGTGGAGATGCCACATTTCCTGTAAACTCTAGAGGCACTCTTTTGTTTTCCGGTGACACTTCCTGCTGGGGACAGAAACAAGGAAGCCCAGGATAGAGCAGCCACAGGCTACAGCTACACAGAGTAGTAGAAAGTTTGTTACCTTATTCTGTCTGTAGTGCCTGTTTATAATAAAAGGATTATCTTGACACTTGTTTGCTTGTCATAAAGATACCAAAGGGAAAACTCAAAGAATCCATGATTTAGAACTTGTTAGTTTTTGGGTTTGGCAATTGAAAGCCTTGTAAATCCTTAATGGATCACAATTCATTTTTATACTGATCTGTTCTTGCTCTCTGCAGGTCAAGTAAATAGGGTGGGGGCAGTGGATTAGTGAGAACATGGAGCATCTGTCCTGATGCATATTGTTCAAAAGCAAAACCAAAAAAGCTTAGATTCCCTTGTGGTTTTACACTTACCATGGGGATCGATCTTTCCATGAGCTAGGTGCAACTGCAAACCCACCTTAACTTGCAGGAGCAGCTGATGGCGTCATTTATTAATTTTTTAAAAATTTTCCAAATGTGATGTTCAGTATTTTCCTAGTAGAGGCAGAAAAATTAAAAACAGTACTGAAAAAACAGAGATTTGTAAATTAGCCCAATGCCAACAAAGGACTCTGTTTAGCTATTAGCTCTACAATCATTCACATGCCTCTCCAGAGAAATCAGGGAAAACAGATGCCCAGCAGTATACCCAGAGAGTCAATAAATCTGGACTCTGGCAAACCAAAAAGGAAAGAAAATTTCAGAATTAATGATCTCACCAATAATTCACAGGCAGCAACCCCTCTCATTTAAGCCAGATAACTACTCACTAAAGCACCTCCACTGATTGCAACTGCCATAGTACTACATCAGGAGAAGTGGTATCTAAAGGGGCAATTGCATCTCCAAGGCCCATGTGCAGAAGGTACTCATTTCCATGGCGGACAAGGTGGCGCACATGTTGGGGACTCCTAGATGGAGGTGGGGCCAAAATAAGGATGCTGCTTGTCTCCTCACTTGCACTGAGGAGCTTCCTAAGAAAGGATAATTCAGCCTATGACTGTTTATTTCTTCACAGTCCTTACTTCACATCAGGGATCCCCCTTTATGGAAGGGATAAGGCAACTATGGCCAGGGAATAGAAGGTGGGACCATCTGGGGGGGGGAGAGAAAAAAACACATGGCCTGCAGCTGAGCAGGGTCCTGTAGCTTATTCTAAAGGTCAGGGGGCAACTGACAGAAATACATGGGGAATCTATCTCCTAAAGGTAATCTCATAGAGATTTCTGCAGCCTGAGTCCCCCCTTTCCTCCCATTAGCTTTACTATGGCAGGAAACAATCCAGCTCAGCAAAAGTAAGACACAAATTATTTAGTATTTAGAAGTTATAAAACAACACCTTAATGTCTTCTGGAAAAGGGCTGATGTCTAAACCTGATTATAAAGAACAAGAAGTTCTGGCATTCACTTTCTGCACTAGCTACAGTTCTGAATGGGCTGAATGTTCAATGTCCATGTACAGCACACCACAGTCTGAAGGTAACAAGGCCATGGAAGACTAGTAAGAGTCATCAGAGGATAAAGACTGTAATCTTCTTGCCAAGCACAAATGATGAAAAACATTTTTGGCAACTACTGCTACCTGGACATCCAGCAGCAGCTGGGATATTAACATATACTTTCCATTGCAAGCCTGTGTTACAAAAAGAATCTTTCAAAAACAGGCCTCAAATAAGAAATTAGATAGTCACTATTTTGGCCTCTTGCGGTAATTGTTAACTGCCTCCTTTATCTGAGGTTAGGGGACAGACAGTGGCCAAATTCTGATCAGTTTACACAAGTACTCCCATACAAGTTCCTGGAAATACTGTTATTAAACTGCGGAATTCAGATACTGTTGGGGGTCAGTATTTGCTGAGCAGTGAGCATCAGGAAGTGTGCCCTAGGTTTCCTTGTCTCTCCTCTCTAGTTCTGGGACCATAGGAACAAAATTGTGATGCTAATTTCTATCCATGGTTAAGCCTATTAAATGTTTGCCATCCATCCTTAGTTAATTTGTACCTGTAGCAAGAGGAAGTGTCAGCACTAAGATTAACTAATCAAAGACTTTCTAATGTTATAGATGTTTGATTTTGTTAATTCTACAAGAACAAATAAAATCACATTTTACTATTCATTTTATTAAACATTTTAATTATATTTCAGTTAGTGATTATTCTAATAGTTGTCTCAAAATGTTTTATTCCTCTATTGATGAGAAATGTCATTTTCTTTTAAAATTGTACCATGTTTTTCTGTTAAACACCTGTATTTTGAAGCATACACGTGACAAATAGAAAAGTATTTATGTGTGTGAAGAGGGTGTGAGTTTTCAACCCTAAACACTGTTTCACCTGATCCTTTCCTTAATTCTTTTTCAGCTGAATCTAGGGGATGTAGTTATTCATGTTTAGAACACGTTTGATCGGGGACATCAACAAGCTTCATATACCTTTACATTTCACATTGTGCACAGCAAGAACAACAGTTATGAAGTGGTGAGTGTAAACAAAAATCTTTGAGTCCTTGAGATGCTACATCCTGCTGCTATTGTGGTGACAATAAAACTGGAATAACCTTCAGGACAGATTTCTCTGTTAAATTTCAAAACAAGTTAACTTCAGAGCCAGTTGAAATAGCTGCTTTTAAAAACTTTTCAATGATTGCAAGTGTATTCTAAGGTCACTATTCTTCATTCTGCATTGATTTTAGGACCATGCTTTGTGATACAGCTATAATAAATCTATTCATATTATATGTTAACATTTGTCAGTGTGTGTATAGAAACGCTGCACATAGTAGAATCGAACATTATTTCTAAAAGGCTGCTGACAATATGCACTGACAGACAGAGTTAACGTTCATATTTTCAAAAGAGTGGTCTGTAGCTATTAGGATCCAGAAATATTTTTAATATATAGGACATCAGCCAGCTTTGTTTAAAATTGCCCATTGTAACTACAGCATCTGAGGCAATCAGGCACTAATCCATTTGTGCTACTTGTACAGCCATATGGATCAGGCCAATGACTCATCCAGTCCAGTATCCTGTTTCTGACAATTCCAGCTCTTCAGAGGAAAGTATAAGAAACTCTTAAGTAGGCAGTTATGGGATAACCTTCCCCTAGTGCAGAGTATGCTGCGTAGGCAGAAAAACACTCTGCAGTGATCTTTGTAGCAGAGCATAAAGTAACGTTGATGGGATATAAAGAGAGACTCATATAGCCCTAATTAGCCTAAGAAACTTTCTGTGATATAGGGCATTGAGGATGAAGAAAGTGTTCCTCTGAAAACCATGGAGGGTGGAGTGTGTGGCCTATCTGAGAATAGGAGAGAATGATAGAAACATAACAAACATTATTTTTGATGTTTATTCACAGAGGGAAATTAGACTAATAACTTTTTTTATCTGCTACGAAGCTTGCTCTTGGCTTATTTCACTGTGGGCAGCACAGGTAAAAGTTAAAGTTGCCTGATACTTCACATTCTAGGACCCTGTTTTCAGTTGCTTATAGCTTTGCAAAACTTTAACCACTTGGGCTGAAATTTTCCATGCTGGGTGTGTGTGGTTTTTGTTGTTGTTGTTGTTTTTAAGATTCAGTTAATAGTCCAGCCATTTCCTAGAAGATGGTTAGGAAAAACTATGTTGTTTTGCCCAGGTTAAAAATCTTCATATAAGTGGTTGCGAAACAGTAGCACATCCATGCTTTGGAGCAAGGTCTTGAAATTAGGCAGGAGAGTCCCCCTAATGTTAGATATGTGCCTTTTACCATCCTCATGAAAATTCATGAGAATATGGAAAAATTATAAGACTGAAACTCATACTTGGCAGAGGCTAAGTAGAGGCTTGGTAGAATTTGGCACCTAAGTTCTACAAAGATTCCATCTGTACTGAACATGCTCCAGCCCCTCACAGCTTCCTATGTGCAATCAGTAGGGTTGACACTCTGAGGATACGTCTATATTTACCTCTGGGTTCGGCGGTAAGCAATCGATCCTGGAAGTGCTCGCCGTCGACACTGGTACTCCTGCTCCACGAGAGGAGTACGCGGAGTCGACGGGGGAGCCTGCCTGCCGCATGTGGACCCGCGGTAAGTACCTTGTAGTTCAAACTAAGATACTTTGACTTCAGCTATGTTATTCACATAGCTGAAGTTGCGTATCTTAGTTCGAACTGGGGAGTTAGTGTGGACCAGCCCTGAGTTACAAAAAACTGACAACCGAGCTGATCCTGAGCCCATAAAACTGGACAGCTGGCAGTGTGTACTGAGTACTCTCACAGATGTCCCAGGACAGCTGCCTTGAAAAAGGGCTGATCCTGAGGAAACCTGGACAGGTGGCAACCCTTGCAACCAGGCTGCCCATGTACCACCCCCACAGAGTGACTGAGCATGCTCCATCAGGGGCTGAGCAGGACATTCTCTGCAATTGCTCCTCCTCACTACGGCTGGTTGCTGTGGCACCAGGCATCGGAAATGAGAGAAGGGAGACTGTTTCTTTTGTGCTCTTAATGCTCTGTCTGCAGGCAACATTGAGGAGGAGAGCCTGACTTAGCAGTGGGGAGTGAGGGACAGGTAAAGAGATACAGGGCTTGAGAGGGGGGGGATAGGAGTCTGGGAGGAGAGTTAGGTACATGAGCTAGGATGGGGTTCACAGACTCAGGAGCAGAGGGAAGGAAGCAAAAGACAAATGGTCAGGAGAATAGGAGCACAGAAGTGAGCAGAGTGAGAAGCAGCATGGGGAGGGCAAGAGTTTTGGAGGGGGAAGCATAGGTGGAGGGGAGAGCACATGTGAGGGTGAGGGACAGGAGCGGATGAAGGGGAGCAGGGTCAAAGTTAGGAGCTGAGGGGGTGGGGAAGAGAGGAGCCGAGGAGCATGGATAGAGCCCTGTGTTTTTTGCAAATGTGAAATAATGCAAAATAAAGTGAAAGACAATGCTTAACATGACATAAAATAAAAAAAATCACCCACAGCGACAGCTCCTGTCCTGCAGAGCTGAGCCCAGCTCCTCGCTCTGGGCATTGTGACCTGGCACTGCTTAGATTTGGCCTGGCTCTCCCTCTGTCCTGCCCTGCGTGACAGGAGCCGCCACTGCAGAGTGAGTGCAGGGAAGGCTCGCTCTGCACCCCCATGGCCTCTTGGGGGTAGGACCCAGCCACCCCGCAAGTCTCCCACCTCCCATGGGGCACGACCCGAACCCCCTCCAGTGCCTCCCAAACCCTGGGGGCAAGACCCGATCCCTAAAGGGAATGTATAAAACAAAATAACAAGAAATTCCCCCAAATAAATTGAAAATTGATATATATATTTTAAAGTCAAACTCTAGAGATGGAAGGGGATAGGAGCAGGGCAATTCCAGGAGCTTAATATTTGTAACCTACCATCAATGGTCTAATTTATTCACAAATTCCACAGCTTATGTCACACTCACATTTTAAAATATTTTCTTTACATAGATGTCAGAGCCATGTTTTTTCCAGCAATACTTTGATGACATCAACACAATGGACAGCGTAGAAACTATTTTCTTTATTGTTAATCCCTGTTGTTCTAAGAAAAACACAGAGCCCTGAACTCAGGCTGTGGCAGGAAACAAGCTTTCAGGCTTACATAATGCAGATATTATACATGTGTGTGAATATGTTTTCATGTATATGTAGGTTTTCCACAAGTTTAATTAAGAAAAAAAAAGCAACCACCAAAAACTATTTGGGTATGAATTCCATGCCCTAAATAGCAATAGATAATCAGTAATCTAATTACATGCAACCATTATTTCATTACTCCCCCAGATAAAAGAAGGTAAAAGCCATTTGGATCTGGCAGATTTCTATTTCAGAGTGCAATTCAGTGCTATATTCTTTATACATTATTTAAGTTGTTCAGAGATTGTTTTCAATCTCTGAATGCATTCGCCTGAAAATGTTCCATTCTAGATTGATTTTGATTATTCAGCAGCTTGGTTGAGACTCTCCATTTTGAATTATGTTTGTTGCGTATATAATGCAGTGTATGGTGCTTATGCTAGTAGGTGATTTTTTTTGTGCTTTGCCCAGTGCAGTGGGTATAAATGATCTAACCACTTCTCTGTTCAATGTAATGAGTTTCAGGTTCTCAGTCAGAAGTATACATTAAATTGGAGAAGGGAGTGAGATCCACCTCATTTCATTGTCTGCTTACTGAGTCAATTTTTAATCCTGAAATAGGGGAACATAATGAATTGATTTGTCGCTACCTAATCATGAGTTGCTCATGTTCTAGCCCTGGCTCTCGTTCTGTTCAGCTGTGACTGAAAGTACCCCTATATCCACACCCTACATGCTATTGTAATAATCTTTGTACAAAATATGCCTTGCAAGGTATCATTTAGAAACTAATAACTCACTGGTCATTAATATTCTTGTATAATATATGTACAAAATGCATATTAAGAGTTATGAATTTAAACTGAAATTATGACTACAATGTGTTTACAAGACAAGTCTGGGGAGTAGGTAAACTGGTTTCTCAAAGACAAAGGACAAGCTGACACCTCAAGCCAGGTGTCACCAAAGTTGATTGCCAATCACCTGGCAAGTGGCCATTCTTTGGTAACAAAGGGGGTGGGAACAAAGCGATCTGCATTTGAGCAAACAACAACATGGAACCTCTTTCATCATGAAACTCCATGTCTCCTTCCTACCAGATGGGATGAACTTTATCTAGAGGTAACCCTCAGGAAAATGCATTTCACAGTGTGACTGGACTATAAAAATGAGGGGCAAAACTACCCCAGACTCACACATGCGTATTCTCTCTCTCTCTCTCTTCTACCTAAGAAGACAAAGGAACCAGCCCTTTGACTCTAGGGGAGATCCTGATCTGAGAATTTGGTCAGCCATGTTGCTGGGAACATGTGGTAAGGATTTTACATTGAACCATGTTTAGCTTGTTATGTTTTAGCTACTAGAAAGTGTTTTATCTTTATTTCTCTTGTAACAATTTGTGACTTTAATACCTTGTTGTACTCAAAATCTCTCTCTTTGTAGTTAAATAAACTTGTTTTATTTTTAAACTAAACTAATCAGTATTGTGTTTAAATTGAACTGTTTGGTAACTCCAGTTAAAGGAGCAAACTGTTGAATATTGAGCCTTTCCAGGAGCAACAGACCTTTAATATCTGAATTATCCAGGAGGGGACTGGACAGTGCAGAACACACGTTTTGGGAAAATTCAGGACTGAGAGTGTGTTGGGGTAAGCCTGGAAGTAGTATCCAAGGCTGGCTGAAGCCAGAATGTGACTGGTGTATTGCTGATAGGCTGCTGGGGTAAGAGTTGCTGGACCACGACAGAAACTCAGGGTGTGACCTGCATCCCATTTGGCTGTTTGTGAGTGGCCCAGGCTGGGAACCACAACAGAAAAACTTTGTGAGGCCCCCAGGTTTCAGGGCAGGTGGTGACTACCCCTCACTGGTCTGGATTGGACCCCAGAATGCGCCAAGCGTGTACTGCCATTTACCTAAATGCAATGAGAGCTAAATAGAGTTTTTAATAAATCAGAAGAAATGGATGGATACATGAAGCACTTTGCAAAGTTAAAAGAATTGTATGGGTTGTAAATTAAATGTTTATTATCAGCACCAGCTGCCAAGATTCTGTATAATTCACTTATATACATTAACTGTGACTGTGTAAAGTGGCTGCATTAACTCTCAAGGACTTTCCTAAAAATTCAAGGTTGTATGAACCTAACCTAAAGAATAATTGCTTGTCCAGATGCGATAACAGACACTGCCAGAACGAAAATGACAGTTTGATTCACAGACAAATAAGTTGGTCTTAGATGTCTGGCTTCCACTTTTCTGAGGTGAGATAGCTGTCTTTAAAAAGCTTCAGTGGTGAATATCCTGTCAGTTTAAAAGGTCAGACACTGCAAGGTATCAGCAGAAATGATTCTATACAGATCATCGGAAGAAAGTAGATTGATTTCATTACCTTCAGTCATCTGTTACATATTTACTATGCTTTCTGTCATTAGTAATTAGGATACTTGTGGAAAAGAACTAATGATGCAGTGAACGTTTGAACAGAAATTCAGATACAATACATCAGGTCATAGGAGAAGTGTGTGGGTTGCATGTATGTATGTACATATGGGAGACGATATTTCTGTGGGTAGCTTGTTTCTCAACCAGGTCATTATTGGCTTTAAAAGGTAAATAACACATAGTAAAGTATTTTTTGTAGGTCTAATAATGTCTCTATGATACAACAGTGTTTTATTTTGTATGATAATCTACAGCATGTGACATGCTTTAACTAACCATCTTTTTAATCAGCTTTATGAAAAATATACTTAAAATATTGCCAGATACATACTCAAAAAATCATAAAAAGAGTACTGTCAAGGGCTGACTACCTAGTCATCTATCTAAATGAATCTCAGTAAGTACTTGGGGAAATTGTCTATATGGTATTTATTACTTCATATTAAAACTGAGCAGATATAAACAGAAGTCAATTTTATCTGGACAGAAAATTGAGTATTCCAAAATTATCAAGATGAGGTTAACTGCACACATAAAAACCCATTAGGAAAACTTAGCATCCATGTATCACACAAGTGTTTACACAAGACCTGATCTTACAGAATTGAAGACCCATTCCTACAAGGGACTAAGCGCTCACAGCTCCCACTGACGTCAACGTAATCTGAGGAAGTAAGCACCGCCCAGAAGACACACGTACATCTGGGGGTAGGAACAGGATCTGACTGATTAACCAGGATTTAAAGACTTAAATCCATGTATGTGAATTATATAAATAATGTAATTAGAGAGGCTTACTGTATGGAAATTATATTGTAATGCACTGTGCTGTGCAGAATGGTCTTGTGATTAAGGCACTGGACTGTAACTCAAAGGAGGTGGGTTCAATTCCTGGCTCTGTAATTGACTTCCTGTGTGACCTTAATAAATCACTTTAATGCTGTTTCAGTTTTCCAGCTATAAAATGGGATAATAGGTGTGTTGGAAAGATAAATTCATTATGGTGATAGAAGCCAAGTAAGTGCCTATGTAGGTAGTTGTACTCACTACACAAACTGTGTTTGCAGGTTTGAAACCTATTGCAGAAAAGAGTGATGCTTCTCGAGCACCTGAACAAGAGCGTTGTGAAGCTCAAAAGCTTGTCTCTCTCACCAACAGAAGTTGATCCAAGAAAAGATATTACCTCACCCACCTTGTTTCTCATATCCTGGGGCCAACATGGCTACAACACTGAAGACAACATGGCTACAACAACACAGCTACGGACATTTTTTAAATCTTTATCCTAGGAGGGGAGAACATATTAGCATCACAGCTATATTTTCTTGTAGGTAGTAAAGAAATATTTATTTTTGAAGGGTTTGGGAATAAAATTAGTAAAAGCCTACATAAAACAGTGAAAATCAGTTCACTTCATAGAGCTTCAACTCAGGGTATTCAGGAAAACCAGAAAACATTTAATTTTCAGCCACTAAGAGCTGATCCACTTTCCCATACTAAATTCCATTATTTATGACACTGTAACAAACCAAAGCAATTGGATATTATCACAAGTGCAATTATTTGCAGTATTATTATTGTCCTAGTAGAAATATCAGTGGCATTCAGACTTTGTTTGGATTTCTTTCAACTTGTGAGACCAACTGGAATAGAACTGTAGTTTACTTACTTGGGCTTTTAACTCTTTCTTCTCATAGGAAAAATGGTATCTTCTTCAATAAGGAAAAAACAGAAATAGGATAGTGCCTTCAAATGTGTGAAGCGTGTTGCCTTGTATTTAGTAACAAACAGCAAACTTCAAAATAATGGTAGCTGTAGGGTTGATTATTAGTGAAGAGACTTAAAAGATGACGGAACTGCAGTATTTATAACTCATTCTTTTGAGTTTTTCCTTTTTCTTTCATCTTAAATGATCGATGAGAGGCGTGGAAAGCTTATTGAGACAGCTGAAGTTCTTGAATGTTCAGAAGAAAAATAACATAAGTCACAGGGACAAAGGTTCAGCTATTTTAAAAAATGAAAAATTGATCCTCAACCAACTCTAAAAGAGTGTTGGATGCTTAACTAACCTAAACCATTATTATACTGTATCTTATGTGAGATGCCTAAGGGGATGAGCTGAGGTTTGACGGAGGTGGGAGATGTCCATGTTAACGTGATAGCAAGCAAATGTATGTAGTCACTTCAGAGAATGTGCATTTAGGACTAACTCTGGGATTTTCTCTTCCTCTTTCTCCTTCAGCTGATGATGGTGGTCAGAAGTATTTTAGTGGTGAGAATTCATTCGTTAGAAAAAGGAAATATTCAGCAATTGCTCTCCTCTCTGGTGCTCTAATTTGTAATGCTGAATTTATAGCATCCCTGAAGGTAGCAGAGCATTCACCAATCAGAAATAGGCACAATAAAATATACATTATCCTTTAGGAACTAATCACAGTGTGATTTATAACGAGTTGATGTTCGAGTGGAGATTATTAGAGTTGCGTTTGATGTGTTTGTTAGCAGAGAGCGACTTTATTAGATGTGTATGTGCCGGGTGTACTCAGGTATTATGTTTTTATTTAGTCTGTACTACATCTTTCTGTTCTGATCTTGGTAGAGAAAGGCAACCATTTTATATGCAGTTCACAGTGCACTGTACCTACTGCTTTTTTCACAGCTTTGTTGTTTTCCCATAGACTATGCCTTTATTAATGAAAAAATCAGATAAACGCTTTGTGTCCTTTAAAAAATGAAGGTAGCCACCCAACAACAGTAGTCAAATGTGCAGATACTATGGCAATGAGTATAGGACAAGAATAGAACAGAGCAGAAAAACAAGCATAGGTGCAAGGTTCCAAATTGCACAAGTAATATCCATCTCTCTACATGGGAAAAAAAATATTATTTCCACAATGTGTCATTCCAGAATATTTCTGTGAATGGCACCTTTTCCACTGGGAAAAACTGTATACTGAGATGCTAGCTGGCATTTTAGTTAACTCTAACTGTTGTGCATCTTTACATTTTGTCCTGAAAACCACTATTCTGACATTTAGTCATGCCACTTCTTTACTGAGTGACACATCTAAGTAACTAAATGTCACCACTTCTTGCAAAATTAAAAATGATACCACTCCATACTGTAACTCTTCCAGTCATGTCAAACAGTAACCTGTGCAACTAAAAAAAGCAATCCAAAGAATATATGTGGCGTAGACACCTCTAATGTACTGTAATGTCATCTGAGTTTTAGAACTCATCATTTCGGCATTAATGTCTGACTGGAATGTTCAATTTGAGCTCTGTAAATGGGCATATTGACCCTTAAGGCCAGAAGGGGAAGTCTTGAGTGCTAGGCTACGCTATTCCAGGAGTTCTGCAGCAGACAGAGATCCAGAGAATGGCAAAGAGGTGCTGGGGAAGTAATTGGTGTCTGGAAAACAAAAACAGGCAACTGGTCTTTTTTAAAGTCCAGTACTAGAAGCCTTGAAGCCTAGGGTAGAAAAGGGCTCCTCTTTCTCTCAGCCAACCAGGACAAGTTCTATGAAGAATGGCAGAATATAACCTGCCTTTTCGCTCATAACAGATGAGACACTGGTAGGGAGAATGTACTTACCTCTCTCAGGGCCAAGAAGAATGAAACCAAACTCAACTGTTTGGTCTCTTGCTCTACATGGCAGAGAAGCATTGGAAATACTCCATCCCAGTAGGGGCACCTGAGGAGAAAAGGACATGTAGAGCATGAAAATTTCATTTGATCTCATAATTTTGTTTATTTGAAAGGCTCTCTTGCCAGTCCAGGCTGAAACTATGTGGAGAAAATCTAAGGGACTCATTGGGAAAGTCTGCTTAGGGTCACAGCCTCCTACAGGTTCTAACAGTAAAAGTGAAAATATTTTGTTATTTATGTACATTTCTCAGGTTTGTCCATCCCACTGGCCACACCAGTATCAGGGTTGTCTTAGAATGATTTTGGCTGAATGATCTTTTGATCTTCTATCAGAATTCTAGGGTAATCTTTTACAGCCTCTGTCTTCTATAGGTAGGTGATGTCTTTTGGCACCATTGCCACAGCCTCACTGAATGATGTAAATACTAATTAAAAATAATGGCTACTGTATACATATAACATATTTTTAGAAAAAGAAGTAATCTGGGAATATTAATTGTCCAAAAAAAGGCAATAACAAACTACTTGTTGAATTAACTAATGGAGGGTTATGCACTAGCATTACCTTTGGCTCATGGGTAAATTTGCTGCTTAAAATGAGATCAGTTTAGTGTCTGTGTGATAGCTGGCGCTTGTTGGAAGCATTGCCTTGTGGTTAGGGGGTCAGTACTTTCTTGGTGCAGAAGGGATTGGTAGGGGAGCCAGGGCCCTGCCAGTCCACCAGGCTCTAGCCTAGGTTGTCATAGGGTTGGCACTCAGGAGGACCTTAAGGCTTCCTCCCTGGGTTGCTTCCTACCACCTGCTCTGTTGTCCAAGTTTCACAGTCTGTAGCAAAAGGTACTAACTCCACCTTCGGTCTGTCTGGGCCCAGCAGGAAGGCTCCTCTTTTCAAAGAGAAGATTCTGCGGCGTCCCTTCTCAGGAGCTTCCAGGGAAGGTCCTTCTCCCTGCCTGGTTAGTCACCTTCTGAGCTGTCTGGCTTCTCTTTTAAGCTCTACCTGCAACTGTAGCATGCTCTGCAGATACAGCTGGACTCTGAGTTGCTCTTTTTTTCCCTTCAGTTGTAGTGCAGGGTTTATACACAACATTACAGTCTGTTATTCCTCAGAGCAGAAATACAAGTACATGAGAAGAATGGGATATGAGTAAGAATAAAAAGTTAAGGTGATCTAAAATTAGTCATATATCAAACTGGAGAGAAAAGTCATTACAATTCTACCATTTCATCCAATTGTTGCATTCATAAAGATAGGCTTTTTCCCCTAAAAAACCCCCTCAAGCAAAGAGTAATAGGTCACAATAGCTATTAGGAAAATTTACATAATGCAGACCAAATATTTTGGTGAAAATAAATGTGCAAAGAGATAAGTTTTTGTATTAAGAATTTTATTTAATTGATGAAAAATGCTAACATTTGACATATAAATTGGCTAGTATTATTCAACCAGTACTATTTTCAGATTTCTGTCCACGTAGTTTTATTATTTGCCATCAAAAGATTATCTCAGTATGAGATGAGTTGTCTGCGTGGAGAAAAAAGTATAACTAGTTATAAATTAATGACTTTGTTTGTGTAAAACTGCTTCTTGGTGGACAAAGCCCAAATCTTTTATGCCTAAGGCAAAGAATTTAGCCCTTTTTCCTGTTCATGAATTGTCCATAAAACAATTTGTTTAAACATTAGGTTTTTACTTACAGCTCCTATTGTGCAATGTGATCCAAGAGGGTGGACCTTAATATCTATTCTGAATCAGATTCAAACCATAATAGTAAAATCAGGATCTTACATTGCTCCACAAATATTTTGTGCAAACAGATTTTAGCCTGTGTAATGCTTGTGCACTATTCATTGTGAGTATTCCTATGTGTGTTTGATATTCATGATTCTATATGCAAGCTGTGTGATGGAATACTTAAATCACATGGCATTGTTTCTTTACCCTGATTGCCTGAACTAATCTCTATACACTACTGCTTCTACCTGATCCTATTTAGTTTCATCATGGGGAAAAATTGCACATGTTTAAACCAACTGAAATTTTACTTTGGTGAACTCCAAGGATGACATCTCATTTGATATATTTCATGTATGAAATTTAACTGGAACAGTGTGAAAAGCATTATGTAAATTTGTAATCTAAACCAAAACAGCAAAGCTGTATAGAAGTGCAAGCTGATAAACTAGAATTTGTACTGCTATTAAGAAATAAAAATAGATGTAGCTCGCTCAGTTAGTACATTGAGACACATGCTTAACTAGGGGGCCTAACTAATGCATAGATGGAATAGTTTGAGGCTGAGATACCACAATTTTTATTATATTATATCATTCTCTTTTCAGAGGAGAGTCCATATATTTGGTTCTTAAATGCAGGATGTCTCCTGTGAACTGAAGAATCATCGGTTTCCCGAAGCTTACTGATAACTGCCTCTGAACTTGGTAAAAGCTATCATTGTCCATAATGCCTAAATTGTTTAATAGTAAATTGACATTGTTAATAAAATTACTGTTTATATCAGTCAGATGAGTATTTCATTAAAGTCAGTTAGATATAGATTTTCCTAAGCTTATTGACTGACATCTTTACTAATTTGTGATCTGCATGGAAATAATCTGTTGAATAACGAATTGAGTGAAAAATAATTGCCTCACAGGAGAGATGCAAAATTGCTGTACAGTATGAGGGCCCTTATTCTGATCTCATTGAGGCCTGTATTACTGATGTAAATCCATTGACTTCAGGGTCAGTGATTGATAAAACTCAGGCCACGTGTTTGTAAAAGATGCAAGTGTCACTTAGTTGTTAACATAGCAAGCTGAGACTCGGTCTGTTGGTTTTCAGTCTTCACAGTTTAAAGGAATTCCAGTAAAGTTTCTAAACTCAGCATTAAGGATAATTAACTCTGTTCAGGGATCTTTCAGAGAAGATTATATTAGCTGAAGGTTTTTTCCTTGTCTCAGAAGTCTTTGCAAAGAGACATCTTTCTTTCTGAACAAGTGTAAGCTACGTTAATTAAGAAAAACTTGTCAAGCAGAAATAAAACTACACTATAGTATTAAGTTGAAACTGGTTCAGTAAGTACTTAAAATACCTCATCCGAGCAACCTTTCTTCCCCTCTGGAAAAGTTCTGATCTCAGAATTCTAAAAGTAAAAAATGTTGTACTTGTAATAAAAATATGGGGCTAAATTATGACTGGCCTTTGCATCCACACCCACATGCATCAGTGTCAGAAGTATAGCACATAAGAAATCTAGGAGGAGATTTTCCAGAGAACAAATCGCAGTTAGGCCATAGGGGCTAGATTCTCAAAGGGGACTCTCTCTTCCGGCCTCTTCTGGGCCTGTGAGAAAAGTGGGGAGAAGGAGGTCTTGATGGGCCACCCTCTCTTCCACTGTCCTTCCCTGTTATGACCCTGCTATCCCCATCAGTCCATCTCCTGTGCTGCAAACCCTGCTCCTTTCTCCTGGAGAAGGCTGGTGGGGCCTGCCGGGGTGCCCCCCCATCCTCAAGATGGGGCTCTTCCTCTCAATCCTGAGCACAGCTATGGTGGAGCCATACCAACAACCTTGGATGTGTGCAAAATGGGACCTGGCAGTGAGGTCTTGGGCACAGAAAGGGGACATGTGGCCCCCTCCATTAGCATTTGTCTATCGCTGGGCTACCTTTGTGCCTTCCTTTGCATGTTCACCCGAGCCACCATCCCAGCCATCTGCTCATCCCTGCTACTTTGAAGGGAGAGTAGGGTGTGAAACAGTTAAGAGATAAACAGGTGGGGGTCTGCACAGTCTGCCTGGAGAATTCCACCTGCAGGTTAGGTCAGCTGGCACAGGATGATGGATCCCCTGCACCCTCTCTGGGAGGTTTGGGGAAATACCTCATAGATATTCCCGGACTATTGAGTGTATTTACACTGAGGCGATGCATCATTACTGGCCCAGGGTCAGCTGGGAAGGCCTGGTGAGCAAGTGACTCACTGCTTTGTGGTAGTGAATGTTAAAGCCCCCAGGCAGTAGCTCTTCCAGCATCCCAGGGCTGAAAGAGATGACCACCACTGCACTTTTCCCCCATAAGCCCTTGCGGCCTTTTACAAGGGTGGCGTTAGGTCTAAAGGGGGACAAGTTCTCTTTTCTTTGTGAAGGTCAGGGCATCCTGGGTTGGATTTGAACTGAGAGAGGGGTCCAAGCCTTGGAAAGTGTCATGGTTCCATTGGCATCTGATGAGCTCTTGAAAATCCAAGGTAGATGATATAAATCTTATGGTGAGCTGTATCCATATCATCAGCAGGTCTCCAAGGTGAACAACCTCTGGCATGCTAGAACAGTGTAGGTAAGGGAAGTAGGCAAGCCAGATCCATAACTTTGGGATAAGGATTTGTTCTAAGGGCTGGGCACGAACTGCAGCTGGGTGAGGGACCACCCTCTGCTGGGGGGCGGCAGCAACTCTTGACAAAAGCCGGGCCCTTCCTGTGGATTGTCCCAGCTGTGGTGGGTGTTGCTCACCTCTCCCCCTCAATAGGGCTGAAGGGCACTGTCATTCCACCTCAGCTGGTGCCTAGCAGCTGACTTAGAACTGGTGCAGATCAGGGGGATCCAACTGTTTAATGAAAACAAAGCATCATGAAGGTCTGCAGTGGGTGTTGACGCAATGTGATTTCTGCCCAGTGCTCTGAATGTCAAAGTGAAGAAATTCAATGAAGCGCAGGTGAATGGCAGGAGTAACAATGACTGTCTTAACCACCCCTGTAGTTTGGAGAGGGTCTGAGGAAGGCAGCCCATTTAAATCTTTCCCCTGGCAAGAGTAGCCTCCTCCAGGCATGTGTATTTCTCTCTGGTAAGGGATAGATTCCCCCTGTGATGGGTTATATCTTTTAAATTTATGGAGAATTTAAATAATACTGTTGTTTATACTGGATTGGCGCTGGACTGGGTTAACAATGTCCCACTGCTGGCTTTGATCCCCTGACCAGCTGTGTTAAATATGTTAGGGGGTCTGACAGAGACTGTTGGACCTGTTCATGGGGACCTTCTTCATGCATAGAAGATCCATGATGAGGAGGAATATGTCCTGTACAGAGAAGCAGATCTAGTTTGTATTGCAGCTTGTATTGAGAATGCCATCCTTTTTACTATTGTTTTTTTACTAATAATCTTTTTAATGAGTTGAAATGGGATGTTTCTAAGCCTATTTTTATTACAAGTATTTAGATACATTAGAAGACCCATATTTGCTTGAGACTGGTTTCACTAATAATTTCACACATACTTCTTTTAACCCCGAGGACAATAGACACAATAGCAGCATGCATAAGGATGGGATTTTCTGTTCTATTTAGAATACCCCATAGAATACTGTGATTGTTCCTCTTGTCCTCAGATTTTAGCACCTTTTGACAAATGGGCAAAGCACATTAATACTACACACAGAAGTACAGCCATAAGAGTCATATGGGGTAAGCAAACGTGGTAAACATCCCCGTTGCCACAATATTGCATGCCATTTCCCCAAGCGCCTTCCTAAGGAGTATCCAGCCCAGAGAAAGGCTTTTCCTATTCCCTCCATATGGTTCTGCATTCAACACTAGATCTGGATTGAGTCAACATGCCTGGCATAAACACCCACCAGCTAGGAATGAAGAGAGGAAAGAAGTCAAGATGAAAGTTAACAACTCTCACTCTCAAATGTGGACCACAGAGGAAATTGAACTTCTAATTCAATTAGAGGTTAAATATACTGAAACTAGGAATATTAATGAGAATGAACTGAAGACAAAACAAAGAGATTGTAGACAAGAAGAGAGGCTTGGCTTTAAAAACAGGCTAAAAAAGAATTAACGAAAGTGGCTCAAGATTCAGACAATCAACTTGGATGAATCATATTGGAAGTTTCAACACCAGGTGAGAGGATTAAATTATTAAATGAACATTTTAAGATCAATAGCCTCTCTAAGGAATTTAGGAATGGTAAGAATGTAGAACAGATTTTAAAAATTTTGGAAGAGATAAAAGGTAGCTTGGGTAGAATGCAGACTACTCTAGTTGGTTGGGATATGATGGAGGAGTTGTGTAAATCCCTGGTGCAAGTAACTAGAACTGTTCACTCACCACCATTAGCCACCAGGACCAAAAATAATAGGAGTGGAAATAAAAATACCCAGGAAGGAAAGAGGATATTACTTTGAGTAGGGAGATGGCCATTTTAAATTTATCAAACTTTATTTGAAAAAGATAGAAAGAGATTGGCATGTATTATTATGGGGAACCAGATAGGGCTAACTGTTGTATTTCCACTGATGAGATTGAGAATTATTATTTACAGATTTTGGATAAGGTTGGACATGGTAGTACTGTAATATGGCCCCTGAAAGGAGAGCGGGCAGATAATAATCTTTTGATGAGGCTAAAACAACCAATGAAGTTCGAGAGGCATTAGAAGCTGTTCATAAAACTAGTGCCCTTGAACCTGATCAAGATACAGTTAATGAACTTTGGGGTATTTTTAATTTAAATTCTAATATAATTAGTAATATTTTTAATATTTGGTTTTTAAATTTACAATTTCCAGTATATGTGAAGGAGAACAGGACAATTTTAATTCTAAAAATTCAAGAGCCTGAAGAGCTTACTCATCTCTCCTTGTGGAAACGTATTACCATCAGATCATCTTGGCTTAGAATATTTTAGTGACCTGATTAACATTAAAATATGCCATAGACAAAAAGGATTTATTTCAGTTACTGGATGTGAGGAAAATATATCTATTTTAAATAATTTAATTAAGGGAGCTAAAGGCTGGGGAGATGAAATTGCTATTGTCTTTGTAGATCTGGCCCAGGCATTCGGCTCAATGGGTCATTGCCATATTTTATATAGTTTCAAAAGCTTTAGTATTAGTGAAAGGTTTATTGAAGTTATTAAAAGTCTGTATAATAATTGTTCTACAAAAAATTATATGGGTAAGAACTGCACCGAGTCTATTCCAATTCCTAGTGGGGTGAAACGTGGATATCCCCTATCTCCAATACCGTTTAATATTGTTATGGATCAAAGATGGAGCCTGAGGGATGTGGGTTTGTGTTTGGGGTGAAAAGATCACGATTTTGGTATATGCTGACAATGTGGTCATTCTGAATGGATCCTACAGGGGTGTAACTGAGAACCTGGAAATTTTAAATCAGTTTTGTACTACACTAGTCTTAAAGTTAATATTAAGAAGACAAAAGTGGTAGCCAAACACAAACTTTACATTGTTAACAACAACTGGAGCAAATTAATAGACTATGTGCAACTCAGACATTTTGAAAAATATTTGGGTGCTAATCAACCTATGGACTGGGATTGTAAATGCATCCTTAGCTAGTAAATTGGTTGACTGGAATAACAGTTTTTATAGAGATCCCTTTAGACCAGCCCCAATACTGACTATTTTAAAAGTTCATATTTTACCCAGATTGTTTTATAATTTATTATTGAATAAGCCTCCCTTTCACATTTTAAATAATTTAGATGTGTTGGTTAGGAAAACTAATAAGAATATATTTCATCTCCACAATGAACTGCAGATGGGAGGAGGGATAGCTCAGTGGTTTGAGCATTGGCCTGCTAAACCCAGGGTTGTGAGTTCAATCCTTGAGGGGGCCCCTTGGGGATCTGGGGCAAAATCAGTACTTGGTCCTGCTAGTGAAGGCAGGGGGCTGGACTCAATGACCTTTCAAGGTCCCTTCCAGTTCTAGGAGATGGGATATCTCCATAAGCTATTTGATTCAAAGATGGTTGCTTACAGTAACTATAATTCTTGGTACAAATTCTCTCTATGTTAATTCGCAAATGGGGAAAGCATGTGGCTTCTAATAACAGTTGTGTAGGCTTGTCATTAACATACACCTGAACCAATTTTAACTTTTAGTGCTACCAAGCCCCAAGTGAAGAAGAACTCAATAAATGGAGCAGGTTAAAGCATCAAGGAGTGTGTATCAATAATTTAAAAAACAATCTTATAAGTAATGCTTTTTTGAAGTTTACTTTTTTAGCCAAATTCTCTACTCTGATAACTGCATTGAAATTAAGAACTAGTGTGTTTCCTACCAGGCAAGCACTGGTTAATGAGATGTGTAAATGGTATGGTTTGGCCAAGGAGACACTCCCACACATTTCCAGGCAGCGTTTTAAGACAAAGGATGACTGGATTAGAAGATATAAGAGGATATTTCATGTCCTGATCAATGAAACAAATTGGATTGGAAACCATTGGTAGAACCACATATTAGGATTGGGAAGATAATACTGGGAGTGTGGAGGCAGCCCATAGGGAGAAGGTGGAGTACTATTCTGAGGTGGAGGAGGAAATCAAAAAGATCTCCAATGTATCATCTCCTTATATGGCTTTGTACTTTGGGCTTGTTTTACCCTAATGATCATTTGTTGTTGCAATAGTAATCCTGCTCAGTACAGAGGAATTGCAGGTTCAAACCGTTGGTGTGTATGCTTGGTCAAGAAGCCAATGGGGCAAAGCCACCATCTGTGGGATTATGACTGAATGCCTTTAAGTCAGAATCCCCCCTCAATGTAATGATATGGCAGGGCCATGGGGCCTTGTTTGGCCCTAGGTAGCCGCCCTCCCCCACCCCTGCCGGGAGTAAGGCTCAGTGCGGAGAGCCATTTATGTCAGGACTGGAGTGCAGACAGAAGGGAGCCCCTCTCACCTATAGCACACTGCATGCTAAGGGGTTCCTCCTCCTCAGGCTCCAGCCACCTCCTTGTCTCCCTTTTCTAGGGTCCTGGGTAGACCCGATGACCGACAGGGACTTGGGGCCCAGGACCAGTGGGAAGGGTGTTTCTTGCAGGAGGAAGGTCCAATCAAGTCTTTTCCACCCCTCTTTGGGATTCAGGGTTGACCTGGTGGCTGACAGGGACTTGAGGCACAAGACTGGAGTGGAAGGAAGTGCGCAGGGCAACCCTTGCAGGAGGAGGGTCCAGCCACCTTCTTTTACCTCTCTTTGGGGCCAGGGGTTGACCTGATGGCCAAATAGGACTGGGGCCAAGGGCTGGAGGGTATGAGCAGGGTGAGCCTTGGCAGCTGCCTCTCCAACTAGTGGAGCCACAAGATCACCCCAATGTACCCAGTGGGTTGACTTGGCAGATGGAGTGACCCTGGAAATGTACCCCAGGGCATCATTCTCCCCAGCAGAAACCACAGAGGAAGGCTTACTAGTCAAGCTACAGCAGATAGTGAGGAAGCTTAATAGTCGGCACCCAAAGGTAGGGGAGAAGGAGGATCCTCCGGAGAGGGAGGATGGGCAGTCCCTGGACCGCAAGGTAGGCAGCCCTCCCCAAGCCAAGCCAAGAATGGAACATCCAGGTTGGCCAGGAAGAAGCAACAGGAGATAGGGGTCCCTGGACCCAATCCACCCACTTGTCAGAGGCAGCTCCGCAAGCCAAGAATGGAACACCCAGTTTAATCAGCAAGGAGCACTCTTCAATGGGGCCACAGGCACTCTAAATCAGCTTTATTTTCTTTCCCCTTTTTGTCCCTCATTCTTGTGGGGTCAAAGTATTCTTCCCCAGGACATGAGCATGCAGACACGAGACCCTACCTACTGGTAGCCAACTGCATATTTATGACTTTGCTTTATTTAGCTGCATTGATATGTGTAACCCTCTGAACTGAACTCTTATTTGAATCTTTTGGTCTTCTTTACATCAGAAAAGCTTGATGTCAATGGTTTGGAAATCAAAAAGAAATATTAATTATAATGGTAAATAAATTAAGATATTGCCAGATTTATTTAAGCAAGGAGGAAAAAAGTATATCTATATTGCAAGATTTTCATTTGCTGTTTCATTTCTTTTTCCCTGCTAAACTTCACCTTATAAAGGTTGGCAAAAATTGTTCCTTATTACTATGATGAAAATGGAATATGAGAATACTCAAATTAAGAAAAAATTATGGGAAAATGAATCTGTTGATGAAAAGTTGAATGATTTGGATAAGGATTAGTTACTTGATTTGATATCACCAGAAATTAAATGAAATTGTTTTTATTTGTTTGCTTTTTGAATTTAAAACTCTAATATCTAGACAGTAATATACAGTGTTTGTATTTACTAACCAATATCTCAATATATACTTCATTTTGTAGAATGTCTTGTTGAATAATCTGGTGTAATTTAATTGGAATTTGATTGATATAGAAATCAATTCTCAGCCTATCTTCTGTATTAAAATTTTGTTATCTGGAAAGTAATGTGTTTGTGTTTACTTATTATCATATCAATAGGGGCTTAATTTCATTGGCTTTTCTACTGAATAATCTGGGAAATATAAAAAGCAGTTTTTATTTAGCTCTTTATTGATTTTTTATATTAAAACTCTATGATCTGAAGAGTAATATGTTTGTATCCACTTACAATCTTATTAATGACACTCAATTTAAGCCTTGCAGTTGTTTATATTGGACTGATTTTAACTATAGTCTGTTTTTTTAAAAATATAACTTTGTTTTTATTATATCTTTAATTCTTAAATGGCCAAATACAATTCTTTAGTATTATTAGTCTGTTTTATAGCGATACCTGAGGACATGGGAATAAGCTTGTATTTATATTATATATTACTATCTTGACATAGGGAATGTGACTTTTTTAACCATATACATGGAATAGTTCTAAAACCTTTAAAATATAAATAAGATATTTTTAAAGAAATGATCCAACCTGACCTCCATTCAAAAAATTACTCATATGAAGCTGTCATTACCATGACTGTAATAAAATCTGTCACAAACAGATGGACCATTCTCATTTCTCCACTGTGTGAGAATAACTCTCTTAGCAAGTATAGGCCTGGGAATCCCAATAGCAATCCCTAGACATAGAGATCTGTTTTAGTTGCTCCCATTTCTTTATATTTTAACCCTCTGACTGCAAGGAAATCTGCAAGGAAATTTAAACGAGTGCACCTCTTGTGCTTTTGAACATACTGGGATGAATGTGCTGATTTATTACAAGTCAGCCAGGATGGGGAAGGTTCCATGGCAGTTGAGGGGTCAGCTGGTCAAAAGTTGGTTAGTGCAGCAGGGGGTCTGGGAAACCCGAGATCAATGCGGTGTTTGAGGGCAGCTCTATGACATAATTACATACAAATGGGGACAGAGTGATAGTTTGCTTGTTGTCCACAGTTGTGACAGCTGGCTGGTGAGAGCTGTGCAGAAGCTATTGCTTTGGCATAGATCCCCCAGCTGGAGTTCTTCTACAGTATACCTAATTAGTTCTAGTGGAGACAGACTAGAAGGGGGAACCCCAGGTCCTCGATCTGAAAGGCCTAATGTTTCTGATGCCACCTATGGTTCAAGCTAGGGACTGCTATATTATTGACTTCCAACTAGTGAGCTTAGGTATTTGCAACCTTTTCTGCCAGCCATGGTAAACTACCCTTTCCTTTGAGCTGTGTGTCAGAATCCGTACTGGGAACCACCAGGTTCCAAAGCTTACATAACCTAGCTGTCGAATCACCTTTAACAGTTGTCTCTAAGTCATGATGCTCCTGGCATGTTACCAAGTACAGTATCTCAAAAGGGTTTATGTACCACAGAAGTTCATAGACCCCAGTGGGTGAGGATGATTCTATTATCATAAATTATACTAATGAATGGTCAGTCATATACCATAGCAGTTGCCCTAGGGTACTGTTAGCAAAAGGGTTAATAATGGCTACACTTTACAAAGAAGATAGATATATGTGAAATATAAAATGTACTAGTAGGCATTCTGTGTAAATTTACAGCTATTAGATTTTTTTGAATTATTGTATAGTGTAGTTCATTAGAAATGCAACTAAACATTTCTTATAACTCATGCTTGAGAGACCCTTCAATCATCTCTGTTTTATGACCACAATATTCTTATCCAAGCCCAGATGTTCTGGCATAAGGGGGGTGAAAGGAGCTCCAGCCCATGCGGGGATCAGTTTCTGCTAGTGTTTGTTTAATTAAATGCTATTTGGTGTACCCATGGCTTGTGCTAAAATACTAGGATTTGATCTCATGGTCTAAACATTTGACTCCTTTATAATCACACACATGAAGTAAACATTCTATCTTTATTAATTTAAGCCCATATGAAAAGTGCCAGATACAAAATCAACTTTTCTTCCTTCCTCATTTTCTTAATTGTGGAAATATTAACTGACTTGCAACCAAACATTCTTAGAGGTGGTAAAAGAAGAAAAAATAAAAAGAATAGGAGCTCCTTTAAGTGGCCTGGTCATATTCCAGTGCTTGCTGTCCGCTTCAGTCTGGAGTCACAACTCTTCCCTCAGGAAGACATAGTCCCTGGTCCATATATGGTGGATGGGTTAAGACCAAGTCCAACTGGTCATCTAGGATACATTGTTAAACCTAAGAAACATTGTGGCCTGAGGTTCAATGGGGTTTATATTCATTACACCCATGGCTTGGAGAGCAATGAAATGGACAGATGCAGAGCAAACAAAACAAAGCTGACAAACATAAAATTGAAGCTATGCTACTCTCCACCCCTAACTACCAAAAGCAAATCTCAGACAATCAAAGAACATTCTGGTAACCAAAACAAAATTCGCAGCTTTCCTTAACCATCTTTTTCCATCAGTTCCATTCTCAAAACATTCCCCAGGGGTTTGGAAAAGCAAGCCTTTTCCCTGTGGAGCAGAAATTTTGTATATGGCAAACTCTTAAATCTGAGGAGGGAAGTCACACTGAAGGTAAATATACTGTGGACAGTCAAGAATTTAGCCATTTATATATTTTTACAGCTATTTTTACATTTAATACACTAGCTTGAAATGTAATTACAGTACTGCTACTGAATTTAAATGTAACATAAAATTTTACTGCTACCATAGCTAGATGAACTATAGAAGAGTCCGTGGACTATATACCTACTAAGAAGAATGTGTGTGTACTGATTAAATTTATAAGCTCTGCCATGAGAACAAATTACAAAACAAAAACATCTTTTCTGTCTGGTGGTTTCCTTACTAGAAGCTAAATTAGCTTCATGTTTGTATGTTTTCCTTTGGGAAAAGCTATGAGGAAAGACAAGTGAGATATTCTATTTCATACAGTATGGTGGGGGGTCACATTAATCTTTTTAAAGGCTCAACTATAAATTTGAGAAATACTGGACTTTAATCCCTCAACCTGCTGGAGAGTTCTTGGCTTACCCACCTCCCTGCCAGAGGCATTGTAGGAAGGAAGCACTACAACTGAAATTCTTAATTATTGGGCATACAAGTATAGAGTCACAAAGAGGAGGAAAGTGTGCCTTACAGGGCTACCATTCACAGAAAGATGCCAAACTCAGCAGAAATGGATCCTTATATGCAGAAGGGAGCAGAAGCATTTCCATAGCATACTCTTTCTTCCTCTGATTATGTGGAAGCATCTCCATGGGTGCACTGTGTGGTCAGGAGTGTTAGATGGCATAATTCCCATACAGTACAAAGCTGTGGGGATCTTTCTATATAAGATATTGCTGGCCCTATCCACATTATCTTGTATGCTGTCCTCCACCTGCATGCAAGTGGTGGTTTAAGGTGAAGCTATCAGATTGAAACTACATAGGAGCATTGCTCTGAGGGAGCCATGCTGCCATAGGGAAAGGAGTGCTGAGGGCATCAGATCCTCTGTGAAGATGCTCAGAATCATGTAGCAGCCCTAGATTTAGAGGCCTGCTTTGTTAGGCATAGTACCCCAAAATGGTATATTTTCCAACATAACTTTCCCCCTTCCACAGAGCATATTTCTCCCCAGGGAAAAGGACAATATAGCTCTGTTTTTTCTCTCTTAATTTTTACAATTAACAGTGAATCTGATTCATTATGTATTCAAAGAAACAAAACAACATAGTCATAGAAGAAAAGGAAAACACAGAGCTCGACTGATTACATCATTTACTCTCATCTATCAACATTCCACTTAGTCATTCAGCTAAAAGGAGTATTTAAACAAAGTCAGCAGCCTCCAATCGTCCTTGAGTCCCTCTGCTTGTGGAAGTGGACAGAATAACATTGTTAACATTCAGCCAATGAGTACCTGAGAAAGAACAGGAGGAAAACAAATAAAAAGTTGCTAATTAGTTGGAATTAAATTAACTTTGCAAATCTAAAATTTATTTTTCTACTTAATTAAGAAGAATTATATTAAAATTATGTTAAGACATTCCCCAAAACTGCAGGAAATTTACAGTTACTGTGTATTTTAGGGCCAAATTCTGCCTTTAGTTATACCTGTGAATCCTTTGGTTTAAATTTTCCACTTTAATAATTTAGGCTAGACCATCCTCTTGCGACGAGACTAGGGGAGAGAGAAAATCGCCACAAATTATTTTCACAGAATAATCCCTAGATGATTCCATCAGTGTTTTGAACACAGACTGTCCCAAGATTTAACATGAGTCAAGCTGTGCCTTGTCCCCACACCAGCTCTCTGGAAGTGCCATTCTAGTGGAATCACATTGCTGGGCTTCTGTACCCAAAGAACAAACTTTCTGGACCTCATTACTTTCAAATGAAGAAAAACAACAATTAACAAATATTACAAACCTATGAGAGAGCAGGCAGAGTGGTCTTCTTACCTTTGAAGCAACACTCATTGAAATGGATGAGGGACTTCTCCCTGGGTTAGGATGCTGGTAAGGTCTTCAGGATATGGCCAAATGATAAACATTTGGAAAAGAGAAAGTATTTCATGTGGATAAAGTTGGGTTTTGCTTGAAGAGGATTTTGGAAACCAATTTTTCTGGTAGAAAATTACATGCTTTCTCTTAGTGAAATGTGAATAATTCCACTGCATTGCCAGCCAGTTCAAGCATTTTTGCATCCAACTACAACACACAGTAGATTAATTGCATCTCATTAGAATAAAATTATTGTATTTTTGAGAAATATACCTTTTGACAACATCATTAGTTTTATACATGGATATTGCAAGGGTTTAATCAAGAGAAGTCTTACTGGTGTGACTAATAGAGTTTTAGTTTAAATATCTAGAAACTATTAATATTTCAAATCATTAATGTCCAAATACATCTCCTTCCAAAATCTAGAGGAATTTTGCTATAGATTTCAATGTTCCTAATAAAATAACCTCACTGTAACTTTACCCTGCTGCAAATTATCACCTGAATGCTGTGATACCTAACCTTTTTCAATATTTTATAGAATTGTATGTGTAGCAGGAGCTTAGAGGCAAATAGTGTAGCTGATCCAAACCCTGGATTCTACATTCTCTAGCCTTTTAGGGGTTCCTAATATATATTTTAGGACATTATGCCAGAGCTCGCAGGAAAAGAATTTAAGAAAATACCTAAAGGTACAAATCTTAGGATATGTCTACACTACCCATGGCTGATCCATGTCAGCTGACTCAGGCTCATGGGGCTGCAAGGCTACAAACTTGCAGTGCAGAAGTTTGGGCTTGGGCTCAGGCTGGAGCCTGAATGAGAGTCCCAGAGCCCGGGCTCCAGCCCACACCCCAGTGTCTACACTGCCCAAATGTCTACAATACAATTTTATAGGCCTGCAGCCTGAGTCCCATGACCCTGAGTCAGCTGACACAGGTCAGCCACAGGTGTTTTATTGGAGTATAGGCATACCCTTAGAGCAGAGGTCCCAAACTGTGGGGTTCACCCCCCTACGGGGGCATGGAGAAACATCCAGCGGGGTGCAATATGGTCGGGCCAGCCCCCATGGGGGGTGAGGTGGGAGCACCACTCAGCCCCTCCCCGCCACCAGCTGTGCTCCGATCCTGCCCCAGCCACGTCCCCACCTCCCGGTCCTGCACCTGGCTCGGCCCCCAGGCTCAACCCCAGACCAACCCCCAAATAAAGGGCCCCAGCCTCAGCCCCCTTATTCTTGTGCGCCCCCCCTCACATCCCAGAACCGTGGCCCCACTCCTGGCCCCGAGAGTATGGGGGGTGGGGGATGCACAGACTGAGGTATGGGGGGGTGCAACACTCAAATGTTTGGGGACCACTGCCTTAGAGAATAGTTACAAAAGGAAAGCAGAAAATTTCTAAATATACTTTTAGAGGACAGTCCAAAAATAGATACCAGTCTAGTTCCTCAAGGTTCCTTAGATATAGTATCCAAATCGCCTCTTTAATTCCTGTAATTAACCTGCTGGCTCATTAGTGGGTACAGCCATGCATACAGCATGAGATGGAAGGAAACTCTTGGGCTTCAGCACATCCTCAGGAGAATAAGGACCTAGTACAGCAAATAGCCAGTAGAGGATTTGATGTTGTTCAATGAATAGAAAAATGAAATGACATCCAATGGGAGCAAAGGAGATCAGGTTCAGGGAGAGACCCCAGGAGGCTGTATATATTACAGTGAGGAGCAGCCTGGAGACAGCAGCATGGGAGTATCACTCTCAAATGTCTCTCATTTCAAAGGACATAGTCCTATATGTCACACAAATTTGGTGTCCTTTCCCTTTTATGTTTTATACATGACAGTTTATCAGGACAAAGAGTCATGGAACTGAGGTAAACAAGTTATTTAAACTTATGGAGGAACTCTAACAGCATTTTATGTTTCCTGGATGAATACATTAGCTGTGTCCCTCATTTTGAGTCTCATTTTGTAGTTCTGCATTTGGCCTTGGCTCATTGAGAGATATGCTTGGGAGCTGGCTGTAGAGGAAAGGCCAGGTATCATGTAGCTATCTGAGATTTAGTATCTCCATTTTTGGGTGCCCAGATTGATAGACCTGGAAATGATTCTCTGGAACTGCTGAGCAGGTCTCATTGGTTTCAGTTAGAGCTGTAAGTGTTCAACACTTACGAACATCAGGCCCCTACTCCCCAAAATTAGGATACCTCAAATTCATTCCTGTGATAGAGGTATGGACCTCAATCCCTAATTTGTCACAACAGGAAATGAGTAGCTTTCATACTGAGGAAAACATCAATCTGCCTATCTGAAGGGCACACAAAGAAACTGGTCTGTGAAGTGGAGTTTCTGGGATTAATTGTTAAGGCTTTGAAAGCTGGCTATTTATTCTCATTAAGAATCATTGTATACTCAGTGAACTATTCCAGTAAGCCCAAGCCCTTTTTGTATTTGAGGTAACTGGAGAAAGTACTTTGGAAAATGGGAGTGCCTGCCCGAGATCAAGGGAGCGGTGTCCAGACCTCTAACTGCTCTAGCTGAAGGGCTTTAATAAGTGATATCTCTGGATACAAAAGGGATTTGTATCTAGTCAGCAAAGGAAGTTAACAGGCAGTCCAAAAAAGTCAGAAGAGGACATAGCTTTCAAGAGATGTAAGCTATTCACTTTTCTTTTTTTTCCTCTGTAACTATGCTGAAAATGCTTTATTTAGTTTAGCTTATAAGAAGTAAGATAAAAGAAGAAACTATTGTAAGTAAACCATTTCTTTTTAAGTTCCATTTCTCTGTTTTTAATAAGTCCTACTTTTGTTAAGATTATTATTAAAGGGGTAATTTCACACAGCCATTTCCACAGAAAAGAGAACCCTGTAACCTCTAAGGAGTGGAGCTGAAGTCCACAGAGTTTCTGGAACTTGCATTCCCCTCTTAGTCTTAATAGAAGGGGCTAGGTCAAGGTGTCCTATTTCCGTGAGTTTTGTTTTTGAGGTTTAGAGTATGTCTACACTGCAATTAGACATCCACGGCTGGTCTGTGCCAGCTGACTCAGGCTTGCGTGGCTTGGGCTAAGAGGCTGTTTAGTTGCAGTATAGATGATGCAGATTGAGCTCTGGGATTTTCCCACCTTACACGTGGTAACTTAATAATAATCCTAGTAATACTGCTACTACTAATGATAATAATAATAATAATGGTAATGAGTATCTCTATTTGGAAGCAGAAGCACTGGCATGCCACAAAAGAGACTAAAGATACACTGTACATTCACCAAATGTACAATTGTTGCAGAAGGGCTGGCTGAGTACTCCATTTCCAGCTGAGAGCTCATCACTGTCTGCATGAAGCTTCAAAAACAACTTTCCAAACACTGATAAAAAATGATTTTGCTCCTAAAAAGTGAACCATAAACTTCCTTAACATATATAACTCAGAAAATAAACAGATGCTCTTAAGTGAAATCAAGCAATAGGTGTTTCCCTTCACCTGAAACATCAGGGTCATTGCTGGAGGAAAGACCTTGGACTTGTATAGTCTAGTACTCTCATATAGTTTGGGAAGAGGCTGGATGCTGGACTAATTTGTCCTATGGCATAATATTTTGTACTTTTACTCTATTATTAAAATTAGAATTACATAAAAGGGGGAAGAAGAAAGGTAAGAAAATGGTACTTTAATGCCCCCAAAGGTTTCAGACAAGAGACCAGACTGCTTAAGCATCAATCCTGAAATACTGCATGTACTTAGGTAAGTAACAAGCCAAAGATAATTGTAATTGAGAACCAGCAGTTTAGCAGATTGTTTCTGACCATTCTGTGCCGATTGATACATCGAAGGTGCTGATTAGACATCATGAAAGACTGTCACTCTCCTTGAATCATTTTAATATAATTATGCTTCTTCAACTATCATTTTCACTGTATTCGGCCTAGTCAAAGACAATTTAAGTACATTTCTCCAAAATGTGCAATTTCCATAGGTATTGGACATGCACTTAGACATTTAATGTTTAACATCATTGTGATCAGACAATTTTTGCATGGATTTAAAATTCTGAGCATGTTGTGGAGCTTTTCCTGGAATATTTAAAAATCCAGTCTGTTATTTTCATATTGTTTGTTACTATATAGCTAGATATAGTGTATGTGCACAGAGAGAGAGAGAGAGAGGAAGTTAGTGTAACAGTTGCATTAGCCTCTCCTGGTGTTATTGTCTTTTTTTAAAACTGTTTTTTTTTTTCAAAACACCCCCTCAAAAATGACTGATTTTCACTTATGTTTTCTTTACTGATCAGTACAGGGAGTGTGTGTGTTGTAACATTTTCAAAATAATTAAAATTGGATACTTTAAAATGTTTTGAATAGTAGTGGGAAAAACAATTCCAAATAATACTAATCCACTACAAATTGGCAAGGGCAAAAACACATCTAGGGAACATTTGAGAGTGAAACAATATACACCTCTTTGATTTTGTAATATAAGCCACAATTTCTTTTTTTCCAGGGGCAGTGATCATGAGCCAGAGAAAGCAGAGATTTCCATTTCAGGGCATTCTTTATGCACTCACAACATGATAATCTAAATACTGTTTCTTATGACTGGTGCAATCACTGACTAGGTCAGATCCAGAAACAGTGCTTGTCTGCTCTGTATAAGGTAAGCACAGACCAATGCTTTGAAGAATGCATGAGGAAACAAAGGGCCTGATTCTGAAAACACAGATAAGTAGTCCTCATGTGAGTACAACTCTGAAATCAATTGGACTACTTACATGACTGTGGGCTTGCAGTAGCCATCCTATACAGAACAGCAATAAATGTGATTGCCACTGAGAAGAAAAACTACAAAATTTATACTCATTAACTTTTACATCTAAATTATACCTAGATGAAAAAGCTGACAGGAGGGCTACCCTCAGTGTTCAGGAGTGAATATGGCAAAAACATCATTCTAGTATAACACCGTGTGCATATATATATGCCTGTAGAGACTGAGCCATACCTCACTGAAGACAAAGGAAAGACTTCCATTGACTTCACTGGGCTTTGAATCAGGCCCATATACCTGAAATAGTTTGGCTGTGTAGAAGGTCATTCTTGTCCCACTGTTGTTGCATACACTTTTTGTACTGTCTCTTTGCACCTGAAACAGATTGTCCATGGAAAATATTACAAACATTCATCCTTTAATGGATGGTCCATCTTCATGCTGTGTAGGTATGCTGTCTTATATAAAGAACAGGAGTACTTGTGGCACCTTAGAGACTAACAAATTTATTAGAGCATAAGCTTTCATGAGCTACAGCCCACTTCTTCAGAAGCCCACGAAAGCTTATGCTCTAATAAATTTGTTAGTCTTTAAGGTGCCACAAGTACTCCTGTTCTTTTTGCGGATACAGACTAACACGGCTGCTACTCTGAAACCAGTGTTATATAACATACCTTATCCAGCTTAGCTCACAATGAACTGCCTTATACCATACTGGAAAGAAGCATATCCTTAATAACTACCAGTTAGACTGAACTGATTTGCCTCAATTTCTATGTATGCCTCCGAAGAAGTGTGTGTGTAAATACATAATACACACAAACACTCCTCAGTGAGGAGGATTGGGGACCATCATTCTTAGCCCAGTATAAAAATTAAGCCTATCATTAGAGTGTGTAGGGTCATTCTCCTTGCTGGGCAATCACCAATTAGTCTGTTTAAATATTAGGCATGTTCTGGGGCATATTTTTTTATTTTGATTCCAGCCCCAATAATTAAAACAAAAATCAACCAACCAACCAAAAAAAATCTGTTAGTTTGTCCTCTTGGTCCAGTTTATCTTAAGACATTACTTTTTTCAGATTATTCCCCTTCTCCCCTTCCACCGTTTAGCCCTTACATCTTGGTGCAAAGCCAATCAAAAACTTGGATACATACCCCATTTTATTCCTCAGCATCTCAATGCTCTCAGCTCTGCTCAAAAATTAAGCCAAAGTTATATAATGACACCACTACAGCAGGTTGATTGTTGCATTGTATATTTCATGCCTGATATAAAGACATTCCTCTTCGTACGAATGCAGGTAGATAGGAATTGCTATACTGGAACAGACCTGAGGTCTATCCAGTTCAGTATTCTGTCTCTGACAGTGACCAGCATCAGGTGCTTCTGAGGAAGCTGCAAGAAACTCCACAGTAGGGAGATGTGGGATAATCTGCTCCCCTTTAAAAGTTTCAGTCTAATCCCTAATAGTTAAATATTTGGTTGATCCCTGAACTCTGAGGTTTTGTAACCCTTTGAAATATTTATTTGCATTAACTATTATAACTCGATATTTTTATTATCGATATAAATGTTCAATTCCTCTTTGAATCTTTCTGAATTCTTACTCTCAAGGTCATCCTTTGGCAATTAGTTCCACAGTCTAAATTCACACTGTGCAAAAAAAAATTCCTTTTATGAATTTTGAATTTGCCACTTTTCAGTTTCACTGAATGTTCCCTTCTGTTATGAGACAGGGAAAGCAGAAGCTCCTGATCTATATTTTCTATACCATTTATGCATTTGTTTTTTACAAACCTGAAAGAGATTATAATGTATTCATTGGGGAGGAAGGATCATCTTGAGACTAAGGCACTGGACTGGGAGGCTTTGTTCCTGAGTATCAAAGACTTTCTATGCTAACCCTAACCCTAGCCCTCTTGTATGTTACCTAGAGTGGAATTTTTCATAAAGACCTATTTGAATTAGACACACAAGTCCCATTGATTTTTAGTCCATTTAATGTCAGTGGAACTTGTGCTCTTATCTCAGGCACGTCTGACAATTCCACTCTGAAATTTTTCTATGCTTCAGTCCACAGCTATAAAATAGAATGATAATACTTCCCTACCTCACAGAGGTGTGGAAAGATAAATTCATTGAGAAGCTTCATAGAAAAGCCTGTAAATAAATAAATTAATTAAATAAAATAAAAGTTTTACTGTTGCTTAGATGGGGCACAGGAAGAGCCCTTGTGACCTGTGTTCATTTTGTAAAAGCAAGAGACAATATTTTGGGACCCTTGTCAAGAACACTCACTATTTCCCTTTTTCTTTCCCCCCATGAAAATTTGATCTTATCAGAGGCCTTGTTAATCTCTACCCAGAAAGTTTTAGTTCTGAGTACATCCAAATAATTAAGTTAGAAGAATAGCTTAGTGGACTGCGTAACTGGGAATTGGGCACCTAATTTAGAGAAAGCCAATTATGGAAATCACAATGCACAAAGTCATTTTTAATGTGGCTGTATTTTCATAACTGAGAGTTACAATACTCTCGCATGCATTTATATGGACTATAAAGTCCAGCAGGAAATTATGTAAAAATGTCGAAGTGGCTGATGTCAGCCCTCGTATTTTTTTCCAATAGATATTTTGATTTACACCTTCTCTAGCTTCATTCTGTGTCCACAGATTAGACTACATTTACATTTTCATAGCATCCAGCTGTTCTACATTCATGATTTACAGTTATCCAATGTAATTAAAGTATATGTTGTGGGTTTATAAGATTTTTAGTGGTCTATATATCTACATTGTCTCTCCCATTTTCCAAATGTATTTTACTCATAAAGCTATGTCTTAAAAAATAACAGAAATAATTACCTCTGCAGTAGAATACAACATGAATAAAGCACACAGCTGATTTGAATTTCCTTCTCCTGTATTACCAATTTAGCATTGAAAATAAATGTCTCTCTCTCCAGAAATTAGAATCTAATTAAATACAATAAACAATCTTAAATAATGCCAAGGGTCTAGCTTACACCAACAGAAGCCAGAAAACAAAAACTTAATGCTGCAACTCTCTCCTGAACATCTGTCCCTTTGTGCCTTGGTATTTCAGGACTGTTTTAACAATGGAGTTTTATACAGTTGCATTATATAGGATTCGCCCTAGAGCATTATATCGGTGTAATAAATGGTACTACAGTGGAGTTTGACTTGAGGGTTTCCTCCTCCTTTTTCAGTTTCTATTAACCCTGTTTAATTGAGAGTTGGGGAGAAAAATGACCCCACCCCTTCCTGCTATTCCACATGCTCCCAACCCAAACTCAAAGTAACTATTGTTGTAGCTGCTTTCAAGAGTTACAGTGGTTGTGGGGAGGAAGAAGAGACCAAAATGTTCAGATGACATACTTTTCACTCCCATAACTTGTCCCATAATTTGTCCCATTATTTTTTTAAATATAGCTTTTCAAAAATACTTTTATTTGCTTTGGATATTCTAAACCTTTTATCTTGCTTAATTAGCAATGCTTAATTACCACACCATGAGATCACTCCTTGTTACACTGAAAAAGGGTGACACAGAGGTAGCACACAAGTGTGTGAATGTCTTAATTCCATTGACCAATATGCAGACTAGCACAGAAGGGGATGACCAGTAGAGGTACATACATGTGATCTCTGTTAGGTACACTGTTGAGAATAATTCTGTTGGGAAACTACAAAGGAAATGCTTTGAAAGGGCATTAAATAATTGAGTCTAGAGAATGAGGCATTTGGCTTAGTGTGCAATAATAGATAATGGATACAATTTTCAAAAGCACCTCAGTAATTTAGGAACCTGCATCTTACTGAAGGTCAGTAGGAGTTAGGCTCCAAAGAGCATACATCTCTTTTAGAAATAGGAGTTGGGCTCCTAAATCACCTAGGCATTTCTGAAATTTTACCCAATGTAACTCATTCTCGCACCAGTCTATATCAAGTAAGGTATCATTTGAAAAGAAGACTTCCAATGAGAAATGAAGCAGGACAGGACAAATAAATAGCAGTGGATTGATATGTAAACTCTGATTTATACTGGATGACAGTTTATGGGTGCTTTGTGTTTCTAAGTAAGATTAAATGTTAAACTATAAAAGAATAGAAAGGCTTTTGCTTTTTTATACTATTAATTCTACATAACTGCTAGTGTTAAAGAATGTCTTTAGCTAAAAGCTCTTGGCATGTAATTCCATGGTAAAACTGGAAAAGAAAAATAAATAAATTATTTTTCACATTCAGGGCATGTAAATGTGCATCTAAATGAGGGAGAGTCTAATCTCTTTCATAATATCTATTGTAGCTACATACAAATATTACAAGTAGCTTAGACCTTCTGGCTTAAGTTTAGTTTTTAAAGAGTAAAACACATTCCACAATGTTTCAAGCCACTCTTTAGTGTTCATGTCAATGCAAAGATTTTTTCAGATTTAGTCTAAAATGTAAAGTAGAAAAAAATATTATGATCCAAAGTCTAATATTAGACTCATTATTTTCATTGACTCTTGCAATTAATTCTTACTGTCATCATTGCAAATGGTCAGTGGCATTAGGAAGCTAGAATTTGACAACCCAGAGAAACTGACTACCATACACAAAATGAATATAGCACCTTCAGCCAATATAATACATTATAGTTAATTTTTAATTAGACTGAAGACCTAGCCTACATTTGAATGTAACATATAGAAACAGAATAAAATGTTATTTAACAGAGTAAGGTGCTGTGTATAGAAATAGACAATAAAGGGGAAAGTGGCATCATATTAACCTTTGCTTGACAAATTAAAATGTATACACCTTCTCATATTATACGTTATATTCTCATATTGCTAGTCAAAACATATGCAATAAACTTTTTTCCCACTTACACTTGCCATTTTTGAGTTCATGAAACTTTTACAGAATTGGATCAGTTGTGTGAAATTTGCTATTTTCCAAACTATTCCCCCAAAAGTTCACTCAGAAATGTTTTTGCCATTGAGATCATTGCAAATATTTAGTGGCAAATTTGCACACTACACATTTTAGAAAACCTGTGGGTGGTTGTAAGTCACAGGTTATTTGGTTCTGCATCCCTCATTGGCTGAGCATACCTAATGCGGTCAGGATGGTTAATAGAAATTACTTGAAATCATTTGTGACTTCAAATCAAGGAGTGGCTGAATTTTGTTTGCTCAGTCCGAAGAAACATCTTTTAAGGCGTGATCCAAAATCCAGTGATATCAAAGGGGTCTGACCAATGATGTAAGGTCTTTGGATCAGGTCCTGGGGTCCAGGTCCCACAGTATTCTTGCTCAAAGATCTCAGTGACGAGGTCATCTTCCTCAAATGAATATATTCCACAAACTTTAAACTGAATTGCAAGCCAAAGGAATTGCATCAAGAAATACTCAAACTTGGACTCTCTGGGGTGTTTCCTAATATCACAGTAGCATTGCGTATTTTTGTCAGTTTGCCTGCATCAGTGGCTTCAGGTGAATGCACCTTTAACGTGTTGAAGCAGGTAAAGAACTATTACCGTTCCACTATGGGACAAGAGCATTTGAATGGGCTCGCTATGCTTAATATCAGCTGTGACATTGCACGAAAGCTAGATTTTTCCTCAATAATTAGTGCATTTGCACAGGAAAAGGCTAAAAAAGCATTTGTTAAATAAAAAAATATTCAAATTATGTCTCATTTGGTGCCTTATTTTGTTTTCACGTGTTGTCATTTTTTATTTTTATTATGGCTAGGGGCCTCAAAAGCTGGAAGTGTCCCAGGCCTCTCTGGACCTCTCAGAGGGCCTGAGAAGGCTAATGGCATATTGGGCTGCAATAGTTGGTAGAAGCATTGCCAGCAGATCGAGGGAAGTGATTATTCCCCTCTATTCGGCACTGGCAAGGAGTATTGCAGTCCAGTTTTGGGCCCCCCACTATAGAAAGGATGTGGACAAATTGGAGATAGTCCAGCAGAGGGTAATGAAAATGATTAGGAGGCTGGGGCACAAGACTTATGAGGAGAGGCTGAGGGAACTGGGGTTATTTAGTCTGCAGAAGAGACGAGTGAGGGGGGATTTGATAGCAGCCTTCAACTACCTGAAGGGGGGTTCCAAAGAGGATGGAGCTAGGCTGTTCTCAGTGATGGCAGATGACAGAATAAGGAGCAACGGTCTCAAGTTGCAGTGGGTGAGGTCTAGGTTGGATATTAGGGAATACTATTTCATTAGGATGATAGTGAAGCACTGGAATGGGTTACCTAGGGAGGTAACGGAATCTCCACTCTAAGAAGTTTTTAAGGCCCGGCTTAACGAAGCCCTGGCTGGGATGATTTTGTTGGGGTTGGTCCTGCTTTGAGAAGGGAGTTGGACTAGATGACCTCCTGAGGTCTCTTCCAACCCTAATCTTCTATGATTCTATGAGGGGAAAGCAGGGAGTGATTGGCAATGAGTCTCTTATTACAACTTCTAAAATCAGACAGGATTTCATGTGATAATGTCCCTATGATGATCCCCAAAAGAATCCAGAGGCAAGAAAAAGTCCATCCACCAGACAGCAGAGATGTGTAGCAGGCAAAAAGTCCTTCTGGGCAAGAAGACAATACATGATAGAAATCTATGAATCTACAATAGGAGTTTGGGGAATATCAGAGAAACATCAATAACAGAGCCTATTGGATGTTGGAACAAAGGCAATGCTTACTCTGCAAGTGTGGGTAGTTCAGATAATCATAATCTAAACTCTGAACCTTTTTAGGTTTCCCTATCACTAGGTCTCGATGTACTTTGCTAAGGTTTACAGCAGGTTATTACACAAAGTTTTCCCGTGTTAATGCTGGGGTTTACTGAGGTGCTTTTGTTACTAATGGCCCCATAACACTGGCAAAAAGCTACTATTTTTCTCACCCCCGACCAATTAAAACACCTTAACACAACATTTATTTGGAAGGTAAAGTATGTAGTTTTATTTACAACACAAATAAATAAGAATATAATTAAGAGAGTAAGAAAAACCTTATCACTGATGATAAATTATTCTTAATTGACTTTACTTAATTGAGCATTACTATACCAAAGGACAAAACCAACTGGTAGGCAATCTTTTTTTAAAACACTATGCACCTTTTCATTGGCTTCTAGAATAGAATCAATTTGGACCATCACTGTCACTGGCCTATTCTCCAGCATGTTGGCTTTGGCTGATAATTGTTTTATTACAGACAAAACTGCTTGACTACTGACTTAGAAAGCAAGGAGGAGAGGGAATAACCATTTTATCATGATTCTTTCCCCAGATTCTTCCTTTTTTTATAAATATTAGACTACAATACTCATTGGGCCAGACTCTGTCACTTTTACTCACACAAAGTAACATCTTGCCCTCTGGCCTGTCTCAGAGTCTGGTCTCCTGGTACCCAGACCCAGCTGCCTCCTGACTCCTGCTTTGACCTATAGGCCAGATTGCCCACATCCCGGTCATGCCATATGTGTGAAATCCTAGCTCCATTAAAGCCAATGGCAAAACTCCTCTCCACTTCAGTGGGGTCAGGATTTCACCCCGGAGAAGTATATAACACATGAGAACTACAAAAATTAACTTGAAACTATTCATTTAAACTACAGTGGACTTTCAGTTGGGAAAACAGTTCTGACCTAATAAATCAGCTGTCCAGAGTCCGGATTAGAATAATCAAACAGGAATCTTAAGAAAACAGTTCCATTCCTGAAATCACACTTGAAAAGGGAGGCAGTGAAGGCATTGTACACTTCATAGTTCCAAAACTGTGTCTGAAAGCTGCAAGTACAGAAGCTAAGGATATATTACGGGGTTTAAGACAGTCCAAAAAAAATTCCCAAAAGTCAGATTATTAGTAACGGGCTAACAGGACACAGGAAAGATAATAAATCTACCCTGAATTCAGTGAACATATTAAACTTCAGAGAATCACACTGTTTTAAAAAGTATTTAATAGAAAGAGCACGAGGCACCCATATTTCCATGAAAGCACTGTTACTGAAAAAGGAGTGGCCAGTTTTCAGAGTGATAGCTTGAAATGTGGGTCTACTGTTTCATTATGTTCCATATTAACCAAAGACTGCAAGAATGAAAATATATTTTCATTATGTTCTATTTCTACTTTTTTCCCCCTTGAACAAATGAATGAGGCAGGGATCCTGTGGAAAAAATAGTATGTGATCATATAATTAAAGACTGTCTCATAATGTATACACACGGGGGGGGGGGGGGGGGGCAAATTAAGGTTACACAGGCATTCTTTTAAGATAGTTTTTTGTGTATAATTTATACTGTCATATTCCAATATCAATTGGGACTGCAGTGCAATCACTCATCTTAGATCATTACTAAATATTAAATAACCTTTATTCATAACTGATAAACTGAGAGATTGGTTGTCTTTTGTTGGCTGTTGCATGTTGTACTGCACTGCAAGTTGTATCTATTTTCTTGGTGATTGAAGGGCAGTAAACTCTCCAGTTGTCTGCTGAAGTGCAACCATAAATTGATCAGTTGTTCTTTAAACAGTACTGTAGGTGTTCAGTTGCATGATGCCTATAAACTGTTACATGGTGGACATTAACAGTCACCCTGATTGTTGAAAACTCATAGCAAACTAGTGTCCTACATATTCCCTGGTGGCACTTGGACATGATATTGATCAGAATTTCACTTCCAGATGATATTGTTTCCAAGCTTGTGTTCACTAGAGCTACTCCTTAAAGAAAGATGTGGTGTGAACCCACTGAAATCTTCTCTGCATAGCTGCCCTATAACACTTGATATAGAGAATGAAGTTTAATGTCATCTGTAGTTATGTAAAAAGTCACCATATTTCAAGGTGTTAAGATCTGTGATAGAAACTGAGAAGCATGATAAAAAATAACCAATTTTATTTGAATAATATATTAATTGACTTTACATGTATGTACACTTTTTTATTTGTATATAGTTATTTTGGAGTTCTGGTCCTGGCAGAGAAACTATTCTTTCTACAGAAACCTAGCTTTGGCCTTTTTAGGCTTTAGCTCCATGGAGACACCTACTTCATTCATCTCCAGATCAACATTTTCCACAAGTAGGGCATCTTCTGCATGCTCATGCCTAACTCTGCAAAGCCCTCCAACATAAGTACTTTTGTCTGCAAGAAGAACTGAAATGCTTAGTTGCAGGATGACTCCACATGTTTAGGAGAAGAAGATAAGATGACACCCTGGTAGAACAAAGCAGGGAAGAGGTCCAGAGTTTACCTTAAACTAAAGATCATATCCAGGAATTATTCTATATAGGTTTGTGTACTGTGCTGATTACTATGGTAACTGCTACAGGAGTTCAAGACTTTATGGCTGATACCCAAGCAAAACTGAATTACAATTTGAAAAAAGAAAATGAAAGGGAATATTTCAAACAGGTTGATGAAAATTCAGATCAGGTTGCCTAATTCCAAGTGAGAGTAAAGCATCTGGAAAGAGGAGACAGATAAAAATGGGGGGGGGGATAATTACATAAAGAACAAGGAACGGAAATAAGAGAGTGCCAGGAAATGTGGGAGAATGGAACATTGTCCTCATTGTACAAAATTTACTCCAGGGAAATTTTGACTTGGATTCATACAGTAGAAATGATACTGGTGAAGAGAGCCCATAGAGTTCTTTCCACCGTTCAAATGCCAGGCAATCATCCAAAGTTGTCATAATAACTAAGCTACATTACTTCCAGCAAAAAGAAATGCTGTTAAGGCAGGTGATCAAAAGGAACTTGTTCAAAATCAGAAAATACAAATATTTCAAGATCTCTCTGTGTTAGCTCTGAAGCTATGCAGGGAGATGTGAGAAGTAACTGAAGAGCTCTGACAAAGGGACATCTTATAGATGGGGCTTTCCCTTTAAGCCCCTCTTCAGCTATCAAGGACAGAGTTTATGTTGTTAGAGCTATGAAAGAAAGACAAAAGCTCCTCTGTACACTTGGAATGAGAAGAGAAGGCACTAAAGAAGATCAAGGAATAAAAACAGAAGAAGAACAGGAAGCAGGATTTTGGCAAGCAGCAAAACTCAAAAGAATCCTTAAAGATTAGGAAATGAAAAATAAAGATTTACTGCAACAGACTGACAGGCTTGAGACTGAAGAAGATTCACAGGCCTGGGGATGGACTTACAGCAAAAAATAATCATGCAAAATAAGCAGCTAAATAGCTCTGTGATTGTAAAAACACAATGAATTTAAATAAGGGGGAAACTACAAAATGAATTATAATAAGGGTCAATTGTGATAAGACAGGTGATAAGTAAAACTGGCATAAGAAATCAGGTTTGGAAAGAAAAGTCCAGATTTACCTTTGGACACATTGGGCTCTTTTCTTTTCCTCCTTTGTCTTTAAGCAGTTGATAAAAAGATTTAACATACTTAATGGCATTAGAAGATAACTGAATGAGGTATGAGAGAGTAGTGGGCACTACTGTGCCTAGCACAATGGGGTCCTTGTCCAACCAGGTCCAATTGGGTCTCCCAGGTGCTACCACAATTTAAAAAATAGTAATAATTCTCAAAATGGAGGAGATGCAAGTTTATTAAGAGAGGTGGACAGGGGCCAAAAAATGTTCTGAATCTGCCTGTCACAGATTTGTGCTGATATGTGGCCTAAGGATGGGAACCAAAAACATCTCCTCACCCGTAAAATGAATGCAGTGAAGACTGAAGCAAAATAGGTATTAAACACCTCCGCTTTCTTGATGTCATCAGTTATTAGCTTTCCTTCCCTGCTAAGTAGAGAACCTACACTTTCCTTCATCTTTCTTTTGCTCCTAATGTACTTAAAGAACCTCTTATTGCCTTTTATGTCCCTTGCCAGGTATAACTCATTTTGTGTTTTACCCTTTCTGATTTTGTCCCTACTTACTTGTGCTGCACTTTTGAACTCCTTACCAATTTGTCCACGTTTTCACTTTTTGTAGGATTGCTTTTTGATTTTCAGGTTGTTAAAGAGCTCCTGATGTCCATGGCCCTTAAAGCTGCCAAAGTCAGGGCTGGTGGGTTCTTTGAGTCCCTACATTTGGAGGGCTCACCAAGAGTACTGAGGCCAGTGTTGAACCTGACTGCTTGCTTAAAGACTTCTCCTTACATGGAATGATGGAAGATCTCTTTGGCAGTACTAGACCCTCAATAACGGAAGAAGTCAGAGCCTTGGCAGTACTTGGGGCAGGACATGATATCTCCTTAGACTTGAGGTCCTCTTGAGGGGGATCTCCCCTGATGCTTCAGGTTCCTATTAGTGGACCAGGAGCTCTTCTTTTTGGAGCATTTGGAGGCTTCTGCAAATACCTCTTGATCTTTTCTCCACAGAGCTGGAACTAACGTTGAGAGACCACTGGGATACTATGAGAGACTGAAGCCGATGTATGGTGGTAGAGGAGGGAGACTGCTACTATGGGTCTCAAAGACCACTCCATGAGAAGCAACTTCAGTCTATGTCCCCTCCGCTTGCTAGATATGCTTTTAAACATGGTGAAGTCCTCGCATTTAGATGGGATGTGCAACTCTCCGTGGCAATGCAGGAAGCTGCAGTGCCTGTATCTGAATGGGGAGGACCAGTGGCAGGACTGGTAGGGTTTGAGTCTGGGGTTTTGGGCATAACCCGACACAAAACACCCAGCTGAGAAAACATGGCTGAGGTCCTAGCCCTGTCCAGCAAAGAACAGGGGAGGGAACTCTCCAAAGGCCCAAGGAATAAAATCTAGTGCCATACGTGAAAATTAAAATAGAAAAGGTAAAATAAGCAAAACAAAATAAAATAACAGAGAACAAATGAACATAGGTATGTAGGAGATACCACAACCCTCCATTTCTACTCTCAGGAATAGAGAAGGAACTTGAGTGGCAGTGGGTCTACCCCACCTTAGTATTTACCCTGGAGCACAAGGCTCTGTAGGGAAGAAGTGTGGCCCAGCAGACACTGATGAAGAAAAAATATCTGATCAAAGGTGCACGGGCACATATACACACAATGTGGAGCACCCGTAAGGACATATCAGCCTGAATGATCTTCTTTGAGTATGTTTCATTAATAAACATAAAGCACCATACAAGATTTAGATTACAGAATATTGGTTGGTATTTTCTGAAGGAACTGGCTTTGGTGTTGGTTTAATCATTTAAATAAGAAAATTCAAAGCATAGTATGTATCTTACCATTTGTTATAGCAAGCATTCGTGAACTGGTTAATCATAATTATTCATAGAATCATAGAATCATAGATTATAGGACTGGAAGGGACCTCGAGAGGTCATCGAGTCCAGTCCCCTGCCCGCATGGCAGGACCAAATACTGTCTAGACCATCCCTGATAGACATTTATCTAACCTACTCTTAAATATCTCCAGAGACGGAGATTCCACAACCTCCCTAGGCAATTTGTTCCAGTGTTTAACCACCCTGACAGTTAGGAACTTTTTCCTAATGTCCAACCTAGACCTCCCTTGCTGCAGTTTAAACCCATTGTTTCTGGTTCTATCCTTAGAGGCTAAGGTGAACAAGTTCTCTCCCTCCTCCTCATGACACCCTTTTAGATACCTGAAAACTGCTATCATGTCCCCTCTCAGTCTTCTCTTCTCCAAACTAAACAAACCCAGTTCTTTCAGCCTTCCTTCATAGGTCATGTTCTCAAGACCTTTAATCATTCTTGTTGCTCTTCTTTGGACCCTTTCCAATTTCTCCACATCTTTTTTAAAATGCGGCGCCCAGAACTGGACACAATACTCCAGCTGAGGCCTAACCAGAGCAGAGTAGAGCGGAAGAATGACTTCTCGTGTCTTGCTCACAACACACCTGTTAATGCATCCCAGAATCATGTTTGCTTTTTTTGCAACAGCATCACACTGTTGACTCATATTTAGCTTGTGGTGCACTATAACCCCTAGATCCCTTTCTGCCGTACTCCTTCCTAGACAGTCTTTTCCCATTCTGTATGTGTGAAATTGATTTTTCCTTCCTAAGTGGAGCACTTTGCATTTGTCTTTGTTAAACTTCATCCTGTTTAACTCAGACCATTTCTCCAATTTGTCCAGATCATTTTGAATTATGACCCTGTCCTCCAAAGTAGTTGCAATCCCTCCCAGTTTGGTATCATCCGCAAACTTAATAAGCGTACTTTCTATGCCAATATCTAAGTCGTTGATGAAGATATTGAACAGAGCCGGTCCCAAAACAGACCCCTGCGGAACCCCACTCGTTACGCCTTTCCAGCAGGATTGGGAACCATTAATAACAACTCTCTGAGTACGGTTATCCAGCCAGTTATGCACCCACCTTATAGTAGGCCCATCTAATTTGTATTTGCCTAGTTTATCGATAAGAATATCATGCGAGACCGTATCAAATGCCTTACTAAAGTCTAGGTATACCACATCCACCGCTTCACCCTTATTCACAAGGCTCGTTATTCTATCAAAGAAAGCTATCAGATTGGTTTGACATGATTTGTTCTTCACAAATCCATGCTGGCTGTTCCCTATCACCTTACCACCTTCCAAGTGTTTGCAGATGATTTCCTTAATTACTTGCTCCATTATCTTCCCTGGCACAGAAGTTAAACTAACTGGTCTGTAGTTACCTGGGTTGTTTTTATTTCCCTTTTTATAGATGGGCACTATATTTGCCCTTTTCCAGTCTTCTGGAATCTCTCCCGTCTCCCATGACTTTCCAAAGATAATAGCTAGAGGCTCAGATACCTCCTCTATTAGCTCCTTGAGTATTCTAGGATGCATTTCATCAGGCCCGGGTGACTTGCAGGCATCTAACTTTTCTAAGTGATTTTTAACTTGTTCTTTTTTTATTTTATCCGCTAAACCTACCCCCTTCCCATTAGCATTCACTATGTTAGGCATTGCTTCAGACTTCTCGGTGAAGACCGAAACAAAGAAGTCATTAAGCATCTCTGCCATTTCCAAGTTTCCTGTTACTGTTTCTCCCTCTTCACTAAGCAGTGGGCCTACCCTGTCTTTGGTCTTCCTCTTGCTTCTAATGTATTGATAAAAAGTCTTCTTGTTTCCTTTTATTCCCGTAGCTAGTTTGAGCTCATTTTGTGCCTTTGCCGTTCTAATCTTGCCCCTGCATTCCTGTGTTGTTTGCCTATATTCATCCTTTGTAATCTGTCCTAGTTTCCATTTTTTATATGACTCCTTTTTATTTTTTAGATCGTGCAAGATCTCGTGGTTAAGCCAAGGTGGTCTTTTGCCACATTTTCTATCTTTCCTAACCAGCGGAATAGCTTGCTTTTGGGCCCTTAATAGTGTCCCTTTGAAAAAGTGCCAACTCTCCTCAGTTGTTTTTCCCCTCAGTCTTGATTCCCATGGGACCTTACTTATCAGCTCTCTGAGCTTCCCAAAATCTGCCTTCCTGAAATCCATTGTCTCTATTTTGCTGTTCTCCCTTCTACCCTTCGTTAGAATTGCAAACTCTATGATTTCATGATCACTTTCACCCAGGCTGCCTTCTACTTTCACATTCTCAACGAGTTCCTCCCTATTTGTTAAAATCAAGTCTAGAACAGCTTCCCCCCTAGTAGCTTTTTCAACCTTCTGAAATAAAAATATTGTAAGATGTTGCATTGCACTTGTACAGCCATGCGCTGAATTGCTTATCTTATTTTTTTGCTGTAACACTCACTGTGTGAGAGCATGGAATTGGTTTACAAGATTAATATGAGCTGGCATAAACCTGTTCTTATTTATAGATTCATAAATTCCAAGGCCAGAAGGGACCACTGTGATCATGTAGTCTCACCTCCTGTATAATACAGGCCATAGAATTTACCCAAAATAATTCCTAGAGCATATCTTTTAGAAAAGCATCCCAATCTTGATTTTAAAATGCTCAGTGAGGGATAATCCACCACACCCTTGGTAAATTAAATGCTGGAACAATTACTCTCACTGTTAAAACATTTTCCATTCTGAATTTGTCTAGCTTCAATTTCCAGCCATTGGATTGTGTAATATCTTTGACTGCCAGACTAAACAGTCTATTATTAAATATTTGTTCCCTTGTAGGTTCTCATAGACTGCAATCAAGTCAGCCTTAACCTTCTCTTTGTTCAACTAAACAGATTTACTATAAGGTAGGTTTTCTAATCTTTTGAGCTCTTGTCTGAATCTTCTCCAATTTTTCAACATCCTTTAATTGTGAACACTAGAACTGGATACAGTATTCCAGCAACGGTCACACCAGTGCCAACTACAGACATGAAACAGTCCCTTGGAAGGGAATCAATTCCCCTGTTTATGCATCCAAGGATCACATTAACCCTTTTAGCTGCAGTGCTATGCTGGAAGCTCATGTTCAGCTGATTATCCACTATGATCCCCAAATCTTTTTCAGAGTCAAAACATCCTGGGATTGAGTCCCCCATCCTCCAAATATGGCTTTCATTCTTTTTCCTAGGTTTATACATTTACAGTTAGCCATATTAAAATGCATATTGTTTGCTTGCACTCAGTTTACCAAGAAATCCAGATCGCTCTATATTAGTGACTTGTCCTCTTCATTATTTAACCACTCCCCCAATTTGTGGGTTATCTGCAAACATTATTATTGATTTAATGTTTTCTTCCATGTCATTGATAAAAATGTTAAATAGCATAGGGTCAAGAACAGACCCCTGCAAGACACCATTGGACACACATCCACCCTATGATCATTCTGTGTTTATAACTAAATTTTGACATCTATCAGTTAATAGATTTTAATCTGTGCCATGTTAATTTTATATCATTCAAGTTTTTTTAATTAAAATGTCATATAGTACCAAGTCCTGCTTATTACTTGTGTCTGTGGAAAAACTGAAATGTGGAATATGGGCCATTCAGTGTAAAGATTCCCACTGGCTTCAGTAGGCTTTGGCTCAGGCCATAGGGAAATATATATAGCCCTAATAGGCTGGGAAAGTATACTTTGAATAGCTTAAACTAAGTGGAGCCACATCTCACAAAAGATTGTAAATATATTTTTGGACAAAAATAATGGCATTCTTAAAATGTGTATTAATGTTAAAGGGCTAAAGAGTGTTGTTTAATGGTGTAAAGACCTCACTGAATTTAAACAAAAGAGATTATCTCAATTTTTATTCCATCAAGAAACATACTTCTGTGATGATCAAGAAACTGGCATGAAGGGAACGTGGATCCAATAACACTTGTTTGCATTATTAGAAAAAAATCATTATGTAACTGGCTAGAAATGCACCATTTCAAATGAAGGAACGGTTCGAAGACTGCAATGGTAGATTAACATAACATACTTCCAGCTTGGGTTAAATAGGTGTCATAGAAACCTTGTTTCAGAGAATTGGAAGAGAAGGGAAAAATATTGATTAACTATACTCTTATACCTTATATAGATTGGTCTGATACAGAAAGAAATATAGAAAAAGAAGTGTGAAATATAGTTTTGGACATGAAATCAAACCTGTAATCTTACACCTAAATATAAGTGACTAATTTCATTCCCATATGCAGGAATTATATTCTCATATAGATATGTTATTAACAATTCAGTGTAGGGGGATGAGATTTGCTAACATAAGGACTCAAACCTAGTCTGATCCTGTACCCTTAGAACTATTTGTGAGGCACGGGGGACTGAAAAACAGAGACAACATTTATGGAATTAAACAGCTTTTACAGGATTCTGGGCAAGTTAAAGCAGTATACAAGAATATCACTCAGTACTTCCAAATGTATTACAAAAGTGACACTGAAAGTAGCATTGTAAGATGGATAGTAAGCAGTGATTAGAGGACAACTTAACATTACAGCCTCTTACTTGAAAAAATAGAAAAGAACTAGTTGGACCAAGAAATTCAAAGATTGGAACAAATTTATAAAGGGATAAAAGGTTCTTAAACATTTGATAAATAAAACAGAAAACTAAATGTCTGGTGGCAGCGTCTCCTGGAAAAAGTCCGTCTTCCACAAGAAAAAAGATTTATGAAAAAAGAAATAAAAGTGAAAAATGTTGGTGAGAAAATTTCAAGGAATGCAGGACAGCATATTATTCCTACTTTCAGAAATAAACTGACTGCTATCATATTCTTCATATTCTCCCAAATATAATTTGGGTGTGTTAAAATACAGTCTGCTAAAATATGAGGTTGTTTCTAGTAAGTGAACTTTATATTTACTGAGTGCATCCCAATGCAACTGACAGATTTTTGCTAAGCTCTAGCAGCAATAGTGAGGATGAGAAGTGGAATGGGCTTCATCCCCAGTACAATTCAAGGAACCTTTCACTGTACTCCTAACAGGTATTTTCAATATTAAACTGCTGGTTGAGAAACTCCCTTTATCTACAAAAGAGGCTTGTAACAGGGTTGATTGCCCTTGGGCTGAGGAGCATGGGGCTAAACCAGCTCTGATTACATGATGAGCCCCACCTGAGGGGAATTGAGTGTCCCCAGGTTAAAGGCAACAGGAAAAGGGGGGGAGGGGAAATGACAGTAATCGAGACTGCAAGAAGCAGCAGAAAGCTCTGCCTGGGAGGGACTTCAGAAGACCCTCAGGGAGGAGGGGGCTGTGCCCAGTTGAAACTGGGGAGAAGATTGCATTACTTTGTGTTTTGTTTGGAAAGCCTTTGTGTCCCTTCATAAATGATCTGGAAAAACAGTGAGATGGCAAAATTTGTAGATAATAGAAAATTACTCAAGATAGTTAAGTCAAAAGCAGACTACAAAGAGTTACAAAGGTATTTCACAAAACTGGATGACTGGGCAACAAAATAGCAGACGAAATTCAATGTTGATAAATGCAAAATAATGCACATTGGAAAACATAGTCCCAGCTACACATACAAAATGATGGGATCTACATTAGCTGTTAACACTCAAGAAAGATCTTGGACATCTGGTCACCTTAGATTTGACCCAGTAGGGCTGTTATGTTCGACTACTGGGAGAGGGCCACTGAACCAGGTTTTGGTCCGTGCGCACCAGAGGACTCAATAAATAGGATCCCTTCTGGGGATTGTTTGAAGAACTCTGTGACATCTTAAAGGGCCCCTGAAAAGATGAGATGGCTAAAAAAGCAAGGTGCCATAAAGCAACCTCCTTCCATGAGAAGGCGTTTGAGAAGCACTAAGTAGCCAAACCACTACAAAGCTGCCATTAAAATACTTTCTAAGGAATGGGGGTGGGGGGAACTCATCTTTCAGCTTCTCTTGACATATTTTGCGAGTGCCAAAATTTTAGCAAAAGATTATATACATGTTGTCTGTATGTGTCCATCCTCGGGATTTATTAGTGATAGACAGATGTCAGACTATTACTTGAAATTCTCCACTCTCTCAGTCAGGAAATAGCCCAAGAGGGCTCCATTCACTTGATATACCGAAAAGTTTGACTGCAAAGAGTGAAACTTATTAATGAATGTTCTGATACATGTGGCTATTGGCTCCCTATAGTGGTCTCCAAGCAAAAGCCCAAGTAAATGGAAATGGATTCCATGAGTGTTTTTGCTTTATACTTAGGAACGAGGCAGGGGTATCTGCTTTCATTGTTACCATTTTTTGCCAATTATGGAACTTCTTCTCAAACAGTAAAAGACAATGTATGTATCACTGGACTATATTGTATGTGAATATGATATTTTTCACTGATCCTGGGTAACCAAAGTAAACCAAACAATTTGAGAAAGTATCTGAGTTCATGGTGAACTATAATAACTTAGAAATGATGACATCCAATGTCCTTGAATCAGACTAGAAACATGCTCATAGAGAAAGTTTTGCTTTCAGTTGGCAGTATGTTCTTTTTACATAGGTATGTAGATCTTATAGGATTTAGGAAAAGTGTATTACTTTAATTTTAATCCATTGATGCAGCAAATTTAAAAATCTTAAAAGATTTGGAATATATACACAATCCTATGGGCAGGGAGAATTACTACTATTAAAATGAGCATTTTGCCCAGATTACCATTGTTGCTGTTGCAATTTCTCCCAATAAAAATCACAAGTAGAACTCCAGTAGAGAAACAAAGCATGATCTTCAATTTTATCTGAGGGTTGCGACGGAGTCAGGGTGAATGCAACTACATTATATAGGCCAACAATGAAGGGTTGCCTGGCAGAGCCAAACACAGGATCTGGCCCAAGATGTTAAACATCAATTGAGAAGTCATTGGCTCTATTCAGGAGTGGAGTTTCAATTATAGCTTTTGTGCCTTGCAGATCATTTTCTGGCTCTGTGCTGGGCCAGTCTTCCCACGCAGACTAGAGCATCCTGAAAGCATGCTTTGACTGATCTAGATAATCTGGGCATAGGATCCATCTATTCATTTTCAACTGTAGCTGATTTCTGTTTCACTGTGCATAGAAAAGGGTATATCCCCTTGAATAAGTGGACCTCACCCTTATAGAAAGAAATAATAGTTGATGGAATAGATAACACGGAGTCCATCTGGGCAATTCTCACACTGGGTAAAAGGACTACTAGAGCCTCTCCAGGGATAGTGCTTGGGGTGTGCTATAGACCGCCGGGATCAACTCAGGATATGGATAAAGAACTATTTAATGTGTTTAGAGAAGTAAATACTAATAGGAACTGTGTAATTATGGGGGGACTTTAACTTCCCAGATATAGATTGGGGAACAAACGCTAGTAGCAATAATAGGGCTCAGATGTTCCTAGATGTGCTTGCTGATCAATTCCTTCATCAAGTGGTAGCTGAACCGACGAGGGGGGAAGCCATTTTAGATTTGATTTTGGTGAGTAGTGAGGATCTCGTTGAGGAAGTGATAGTAGGGGACAACTTGGGCTCCAGTGATCATGAGCTAATCCGGTTTAAACTAAATGGAAGGAGTAATAGAATTAAATCAAAGACTAGGGTTTATAATTTTAAAAAGGCTAATTTTAACAAATTAAGGGGACTGGTAAGGGAAGTGGATTGGGCAAACGTATTAATGAATCTTAAGACAGATAATGCCTGGGATTACTTTAAGTTAAAGATGCATGAGCTGTCAGAGGCCTGTATCCCAAAAAAGGGAAAAAGATTAGTAAGCAAGAGATTTAGACCAAGCTGGATGAGCGACCGACTCAAAGGGGCAATTAGGAAAAAACAGAAAGCGTACAAAGAGTGGAAGAGGGGAGGGACCAGTAAGGAAACTTACCTTAGTGAAGTCAGAGAATGTAGAGATAGAGTGAGAAAGGCCAAAAGCCGTGTAGAGTTGGACCTAGCGAGGGGAATTAAAAGCAATAGTAAGAGGTTTTACAGTCATATAAATAGGAAGAAAGCAAAGAAAGAAGAAGTGGGACCGCTGAAGACTATAGCCGGAGAGGAGATTAAAGATAATCTAGGCATGGCGCAATATTTCAATGAATATTTTGCATCGGTGTTTAATGAGGCCCATGAAGGTATTAGGGATACTAGCACCGTGACAGAGGGGCATACAGGATGGGGGATTACCATATCCAAGGTAGAAACAAAACTTGAACACCTTAATGGGGCTAAGTCGGGAGGACCGGACGATCTTCATCCGAGAATATTGAAGGAATTGGCACGGGAAATAGCAGGCCCATTAGCGACAATATTTAATGAATCTGTAAACTCGGGGGTGGTTCCGTTAGACTGGAGAATAGCTAATGTGGTTCCTATTTTCAAGAAAGGGAAAAAAAGTGATCCGGGTAACTACAGGCCTGTTAGTTTAACATCTGTAGTGTGCAAGGTGCTGGAGAAAATTCTGAAAGAGAAATTAGTTGAGCACCTTGAGGTTAATGGCAATTGCGATAAATTACAACATGGTTTTACGAAGGGCAGATCGTGCCAAACGAATCTGATCTCCTTCATCGAGAAAGTAACAGACTTATTAGATAAGGGAAATGCGGTGGACCTAATATACCTGGATTTCAATAAAGCGTTTGATACTGTACCCCATGAGGAATTATTGGTTAAACTGGAAAAGATGGGGATCGATATGAAAATCCAGAGGTGGATAAGGAATTGGTTAATGGGGAGAATGCAGTGGGTCGTATTGAAGGGTGAACTGTCAGGTTGGAGGGAGGTTACCAGTGGAGTTCCTCAAGGTTCGGTTTTGGGACCCATTTTATTTAATCTATTTATAACTGACCTCGGAACCGATTGCAGGAGTGGACTGATAAAGTTTGCGGATGATACGAAGGTGGGAGGCGTTGCCAATTCGGAGGAGGATAGGGATATTCTGCAGGGAGACTTGAATGAGCTTGTGAATTGGAGTATCAGAAATAGGATGAAATTTAATAGTGAAAAGTGTAAGGTGATGCATTTAGGGATGACTAACAACAATTTTAGTTACAAGCTGGGGACGCATTGGTTAGAAGTAACGGAGGAGGAGAAGGACCTAGGGGTCCTTGTAGACCGCAGGATGACTGAGTCGACAATGTGACGTGGCGGTGAAAAAAGCCAATGCGGTCTTGGGATGCATTAGGCGAGGTATATCTAGTAGGGATAAGGAGGTGCTGCTTCCGTTGTATAAGGCGCTGGTGAGACCTCATTTGGAGTACTGTGTGCAGTTCTGGTCTCCCATGTTTAAAAAAGATGAACTCAAACTGGAACGGGTGCAGAGAAGGGCCACTAGGATGATCAGAGGAATGGAAAACCTGTCGTATGAAAGGAGACTAGAGGAGCTCGGGTTGTTTAGTCTGACAAAACGAAGGCTGAGGGGGGATATGATTGCTCTCTTTAAATATATCAGAGGGATAAATATAAGGGAGGGAGAGGAATTATTCCAGCTTAGTACTAATGTGGACACGAGAACGAATGGATATAAATTGGCCCTGGGGAAGTTCAGGCTTGAAATTAGACGAAGGTTTCTGACCGTCAGAGGGGTGAAATATTGGAACGGCCTTCCGAGGGAAACGGTGGGGGCGAGGGACCTGTCTGGTTTTAAGATTAAGTTAGATAAGTTTATGGAGGGAATGGTTTAATGGTAAAACATATTAGCCAAGGAATACCAAGCAATGGCAGGTAAATAGTATAATGGCTAACAGGGGTCAGGCTGGAGACTCTTGCCTACATGCTCGGGGTCTTACTGATCGCCATATTTGGGGTCGGGAAGGAATTTTCCTCCAGGGTAGATTGGCTGAGGCCCTGGAGGTTTTTCGCCTTCCTCCGCAGCATGGGGCAGGGATCGCTAGCAGGAGGGTTCTCTGCCAATTGAAGTCACTAAAACACAGGATTTGGGGACTTCAACAGCAGAGTCAAGGGAAGGGTAGGGACGGTTTTGTGGCCTGCAGCATGCAGGGGGTCAGACCAGATGATCATAATGGTCCCTTCTGACCTTAAAGTCTATGCGTCTATGAGTCTATAGACCTTGGTGCTGCTCCCACTGAAGTAAATGCTAAAACTCCCATTGATTTCAGTGTTTCAGGATCAAGCCCCTATAAGGTTCAATTTCTGTTGTAAGCTCTCCACAAAAGGAACACAAGAGAAGTAACTGTAACTGAACTAACATATGGGGGATTTTTAGTTTACTTGTTTTGGTTTAGTATTTTCTAAGCAAAATAAATTAATAAACTTTTGTTCTCTTGTTTATCTGAGCCATGTCATCTCCTAAGGCATGGAAAGAACATTTATAGAACAATTAGATCATGAAAAATTATTAATAATTCAGCTGACGTGAGCACTGCTTTTTTAGAACACAGGTTTAGTAATTCTGGAGTAAAATTACCTGGCACTATGTCATGTACAAAACGCCCCTTCCATACGTATATGTATTTGATCATGATGTTGTAAGGAAAATCATTCACTCCTCCAAAAAAATATTTCTTACTGAGGTTTTTATTGATGATTGCACAATTATAATTAGTCTGTGAAAGGAGTTAGCAGAGCAACATAAGAATCAAAATGCTGGGATAGCAGTGTTGCCTGAAAATTTAGAGAAGTTCTATTATTTCAGAAGATACAAAGAACATTTTTTAAATACTGAAGTCTGACATGAGTATGGCAAATCATTCTTGAAATCAATATTATTTTTATATATAATTAAATTATTACTCACATATAAGCACAGAAAAATTGAAGTTCCCACAGGAACAAGTCTGAATCCAACTTTTCAGCACATTAATTAAAAATAAAGAAGTGAATCACACAGATCAGGGACAATTCTTAAAGGGACACTGTAATAGCATTTTTTTAAAATCCTTTTTTGATCCTAATAACTATAAAATATAAAGTTAAATTATGTTAAAATAGATTTATTATTTATATACTTTTTGCAATTCTCTCAGAAAGGACAATGAAAATAAGCTAGTCAATTTTGCTTTCAGGTTCTCATGCAGCAGTATAATGCTGCAGTGTTTGGAATTTAAAAAAAATATGGAAGTATGTCTACAGGTCTTAAGGCTTGGTTAGAGTTTGGTTTATTGCCACATAAACGTCTGTATCCTGTGTGTGTGTGTGTGTGTGTGTGTGTGTGTGTGTGTGTGTGTGGTGTGTGTGTCGCAGTCGAGAAATGCTTCTGCCTGTGATCAAAGCACCTTCCTTCCTGTCTTGGGATGTCATGTTATAATTGGATTCAATGTTAAAAACATAGGGAGAAGAAATAACCCAGGTAACTGCAAAATTCTGCATGTTGGTGGCTGCAAGGCCTTTCAAACAGCAGAAGTTAAACTCCTTTGCATTTTGTTGGTTGCAAAGGTAATCCACACAGTGGTAAGTTAACACAAGTTACTGAGAGAGCTGTGGTACATTGCTGAAGCTACAGTACGCTGTTATTTTGTTAATGCTTGTGATGGGTCAGTATTCTCTGTCTTCTGCACCACATATATGGCACAGCACATTCTTGATGTTAGCCTCACATTCACTTCTATTTTAAAATCACATGCCTTCCCATTGGCCTTTTGGATATCTGACATTCAGTACAGAGAGAAGGGGGAAGTGTGGTGGTGGTGGTGGTGGTGGCTGGATCAGTAGTAGGGGCTAAGGATGAGAGAACTACTGGTGATAAAGATGCCCACATTAACCAACTTTGTTCCCTGGACACCTTTACCACTGGTATCACTGACAACAATCCCTGGAGCATTGGGGCAATGGCACTGGTCACTGAAGTCTTTTCTTTAATTATAGAATAGATTCTATATAAACAGCTTCCCCACATTGCCCTACCAATGTCAAGTGCTAGGCCAGAAAATAAAGACAGACCTATAGTTGGCTGCAGCTTTTATTACATAGCCTATTGAATAATGTCAACCAAACCTAAATCAAGTAAGAAGTCTTTGTCAAACTTGACCTAGTTCTGTAACTTGCACTGTTGCAGGAACCACAGACATTGATGTACCCAGACCCATTAGCCACTGGTGAGGTCCTACTTCCACCCCATACCTGGACTATCCAAGAGAGTGGTCCAGGTATACTGAGGAGAGCCAGCTGCACCATCCTAAAAGTTGGTGTATTTGCACCAAGAAACTAGGGGAAGAACTGTGTCTCTTTCCTTCACAGGCCTCCATGTGGAGCAGAACTGCTCGGTCCTAACCCCAACTCAGTTGTGTCTAAATGGCACGACTGAGCTCTAAGTGAGTGGCCTAATAATGTTTTGTATTATAAAAATAGTGAGAACTTATTTGAGAAAGTCAACATAATCCAGAAACATAAGGCAAAATCTGGGACCCTTAGAATGCCCTTTAATATCTGACATAATTACTATGGTCTATAACAAGAATGTACACAGAGGCAAAAAACAGAAGGGGATATGAAATGTGTTTAGGGAAAGGCAGTGTAGGCACTGTGAATGGGGAAGGGAAAGTGCTATTACACAAGTATATTGCCAACCAATGGATGATAGCCAATACATACTTCCAAAAGAGGGTGAGTCAATTGGTTATGTGCATCAGTGGTGGAAACAAAAGCCAGATTGATAGGATGTTGGTGAGTAAATCTCAGTGGAGCTGAGTTATGGACTACAATGTGATACCTAGCGAGACAGTATAGCTGCAACACAAACCTCTTGTGTCGAAGAGTGCAGTAGAGTGTTGGACATGAAGGGAAGTATGGGAAGTTAAGGGGAAGTGTGGCAGAGAAGTTTGTGCAAGCAGTACAAGATAAGACACAAAGGGAAGGAACATGGTATTGCAATACCGTTTTTACACAATCAGAGGAAACTGCTAGTAACACCTGAGCCAGTGAAGGAGAGGTGGGAACAATACCTTGAGAGTCTCTTAACTGTGGCAAACCATTAAGGGTGGAGTTGTCAATATGTGGTCCTAATGTGGTTCCTGAACCTGACTTAACAGAGGAGGAGGTAAGAAGTGCAGTGCAGGAAATAAAGAACGGTAAGGCAGTGGGACCTAATGAAGTGCCGGCAGACTTAGTGAAAGTCTTGAGTGAGAGAGGCATAAAATGGCTGGGCAGATTGTTTAAAACCATGTTGTGAGACAAGAGAATTCTCAAAGACTGGTACAAGTCTATTCTGGTCCCAATACATAAGAAGGGAATGTAGAAACTGTGGAGGGATAAAGATATCATTTTGAATTCTAATCCTGTCCTCCAAAGTGCTTGCAACTCCTCCCAGCTTGGTGTTATCTGCAAATTTTATAAGCATACTCTGCACTCCATTATCCAAGTCATTAATGAAAATATTGACTAGTACCAGATCCAAGGCTATCCTCTGTGGGACCCCTCTAGGGATCACCTCCCAATTTGACAGAAACCCATCGATAACTACTCTTTGAGCATGGTCTTTCAACCAACTGTTCAACCCACCTTATAGCAATTTCACATGCAAGATATAAGCTGAACACTTGTATCAAATCTTTATCATGGAAATCATAAGAACCCATAATTGGGACCGGATGCAATACTTGTTGAAATTGGTAACTAGGTATTATAGGGGAGACTTCAACTGGAACTTACTGTTTCATTATGTGTGGATTTCCTTGGGAGACTTTACAGTTCTATGGTGTGTGGGTCGGTGGGCATTAAAAAGAATTAGTTGCTCATTTCCAGAGTAAAATAAGGATTGCAAGAAAATTAACAAAAATACAAAATGCTGAAATTCACTTTTATTGACTACATTTTCACAGGAGCAAATTCCTGCCTCAACTTTTACCCATTATGGGCTGCACCTTTAAATCCATGCTGCAAAATTTATATTAATATAGTACCTAGGTTGCTGTAGCACAGTGGTTTGAAAAGTCAGCAGGCCTAGTGGTCTGGGCCTCTGATCTTAGGCGCTCTCTTAGTTCATGTGTCTTGGGCCTTCTGGATGAGGTCTGTGCTGGACCATATTCTATGCCAGTATCCCCCTTCCCTTCTTGTGGTCCAGAGTTGGGGTTCTGGGGTGGGATAGGGAGAACTGGGCCCTCCCACTCCACTGGGTCCCAATGCAGGGGCCCTGAAAGTGTAGCAGCATGGGATGGTCTAGGTTCAGCCTGTCCCCTGTGTCTAAGGGAGTATAGAAACAGTCTACAAGCCATCTAAATTGGTGTTAGGTAACATGCATGTTGAGACAGCCAGAAGAGGATATAAATGATACTCCCCCTAGACTTCCATAGATTGTTTTAGACTCACCTCTGAATTTGGCCCAATGTCTTTATATGTTACAGTCTTAATTCTTATTAACCTGCTAGACTGGGATTTTAACAAAGCCTCTTTTAATCCCCCTCCAGGAAACAGTAGAGTCCAGTACAGAGAGTAATTGTTCCAAACGCTACCATTACTCTAGAGCCTGAGCTGGTGCGTTTATGTGAGGATAATCAAATTTATGAGGGTTAGAAGAAATACATAATACTATATACAGTTATAAATGTTGGCTGTTCTGCTAAAGCTCCTCTATCAAATACTATTTTTTAATCTGGATTCATTAAAAGGTGTACAGCTGTGGGCAGAGGACTTTGAGGAACATTGCAATCTGTGCCAGCTATGGGTTTTGAGAGTCTTGCCAATCCCTGAAAACTGATTCGAGAGCACACTTGGCATTCCATTTACATTAGAAGGATGTTGGCTACGTTCCCTTCCACACATCACATTCCACTATTCTTAGCTTTACATTGACAATTGCTTCAAACAACACTACTTTATCCTCTCTTAAAGGAAGAGGGAAAGTACCACAGCACCATTTAGGGTTAAAGTTGATTAAATAGGGGCAAAAGAAAATTTAAAAAAAGTCACCTGAGATATATGTCTCAATGGTCGATATCTTCTTTCAATGTGTCTATATATGATCTCTCCTGTGAACTTTAATGGAAAGCACTACACATTCATACATAGAAGAAAAAAAACTTAAATTTTATTTCTCTTTTCATAGACAGTACCCCGATGCGGTCTATGCCTTTCATCTTTGTGAACAGAAAAGCCATTGTTTGTGTCTTTTCTAATGTTTAAATGAGATGAACACCAACGCTGGCAATTTCAAATGATCCTAAGGGAATTAGGCACCCAAATCCCATTGAATTACAGTGGGATTTGGACACATACTTCCCTTAGTGTTTTTTTTTTAAATCCCATCCTAAATACCTCATGCTCTTGAAATTTGAGATTTCACAGATGTTTCCTAAGAAAAAGCCTACCACAGATTTTTCTCCTTTTAATTTTGTTTTTAAAGTGTATATTGCCTGTTTCAAGCAAGTAAAGGGTTTAAATACACAAAATGAAAGAAAAAAATCTACTCCTTCCTACAGGAATGAAATCTGATCAATTTTACCACTCTAAAGTGAGACAAACGATTCTAAATTGTCAGCCTCTTAATTCATTAGTTCAAACATTGTGAGATGCAAGATTTGAAAACTTTCAAAGCCTCCTTCTACACTTCTATAAAGAACTAAAAGGGGAGCAGAAATCAGAGGATGGGGAAAAGAAGGATCTTAATTCAGGTCAAAAATGAAACAATTATTCTCTTATGAAGGAAATATCTCCTGCTGTACACATGAAGAAAAAGCACTGAAGGCAGCAGTATTTTTCTTGTAATTAGCAGGAATTATGTCTGTCTTGAAAGTCAATGTTTTTCTTAGCATTGAAAACAATATTCTTCAACTTCAATTTTTTTTTTCAGGAAAACTACTAAATGAGGTTCTCTTGAGTGTCCTGAAACATATCTATGTTCCAGTTATAAAGTGCCTGAACTAATTAGAGCGTGACCTGCACAATAGGGGATAGACAAAACTTTACCCATAAATGATGACACTTCAAAGAAATAAAAGAGAGGTTATTAGAGACAGAATTCTGTGAGCTCAACAATTCACAAGGGACCTTCAAGGCATTTAAATTCAGTTCAAACCATTATAGATATATGGAATGCTGGAGTGAGTCTGAGTTTTGCTCAATGCTTTTGAATATAATTAACTGAAACCAGGGTACTAACTACATACAAGAGAGCTACATCTGCATTAGTGATGGGTGGATTTCTAAAGGTTCAGAGTTCAGATTCATTTCAGTTCTTCAGTCAGAATTGTCCATGCCTCTGGAAGCTACCCACCAAAACATTCAGCCCTCCTTTCCTTCTGCCCACTACCCATACCCTTCTTCAATAAGCCCCTGACCCTCCCTTCCCATACAACTACATTCCCTGTTTCTATTGTTGTCTTCTTGGCGGGGAGGGGGAGAGTCTGTCAGCCTGTTATCTCCTGATTTCCAATCCCACATTGTCTTTTGGCATTTCCCTCCACTATTAGCCATTCTCACCTGAAGACCATCAATTGATCAGAAGCTCATCTATCAGCATCCAGCCAATAAGGTAAACAGGTTGCTGGGGTGGAGTCTGCCATAGAGGGGCTAGAGTGAGAACATCTCAGTCAGACTGAGGGGGCAGTAGCCTGCATCTAGGGAGCAGTTAGTCCCATCACAAGCTTTACTTCCTGGGTTAGGCAAAACTAATGTGAATTCTCCTAAAGGCAAGCATGATTTGCAAGATACAATATGCTTACAAACACCTTTTCTTTCTGGATACATACAATGAAAGTGCATCCTGAACCATCAGTGTAGCATTGCTACTGTAACACTGCAATTTTACTTGACATCAGGGTCATTTTAAATTGGCATTTCCTTCCTTAATTTTGCCTTTGTGTACTGAAGCCTGGGCCACAAGGAACTGCAACTGTTTGAAAGAGAAAAACATTATCATTGACAAAAAGATTTGCAGCTGAGTGCCAAGGCTGAATTATTTTTGTTTGCTTTAGTGCTAGAGCTGCATTATTCACAACTGCAAATAAGCAAATATGAAAGGGATGTGTTCTTTACTTCATTTCCCTTCAGTGTACTTCCCCACTGTCCTGTTTACATTGCTTCCAACCAGGAGGGTTTGCAAATAGCTTCCTCAGACAGACAGCAAATGTCAGGTTGTGAATCAAACAGCAGGGGGTATCAGAGCAAGAGAGGGGCAGGACACTCACACTTCCTCTTTTGTACTCTGCTTCTGCTGTTCCAGGTCCTGAAATGTTGGAAAGAGATTCAAGATGGAAATTTCCCATGGAGTATTGGAGACTCATCAGTGAGCCCTAATATGAAAGACATGGTGAGCTGTGGATATTTGGTAGTGGGCTGATTGTAGCTCCCTGCTGTACACTTTGTTTGAAGGGGAGATTCAGAAACTCTGCAGAAAATGAGTCACAAATGTAAAAATTAAACTATTGTCAAATGTTGTCAAACATGATAACTGAGGACTATGTGATTAGAGTCTGAAATTAGCAAATGGTCCATTTAGTTTAAAAGGAAAACAAATGTTTAGCATAATCTAGGTACATTGTGGTTATACATATATTACACAGAGTGCTGGTTTTGTATGATGAGCAATAAATAAAGCATGAGGCCAACACTGAACATGGAGGAGAAAACAAAATATGCAAAAGCTGCTCATTAAGTAAGCACTGTGCACTGAATGAGGCAGGGATCCTGTGGAAAAAAATAGCATGTCATTGTCATGGGGTCCACTAGGGCACCTCCTCCTAATGGATCTGGGAATCAGCTCCTTACAGGTGTTGCACCTCCCCTGGCAGTCCACCCATCATCCTCTCTCACTATGCTGCCCCTCTCACTCCAGGAGTTGCAGCTTCCTGTTCATGACTTGGCCTTCCAGCTGGGACACAATAATTCTTTCCTTCCAGGATATCAAAGTGTTTCAGGGAAAAACGTCCCAGGCAGTCCACTCACTCTCCACTGCCTGGCCTGTACCACTTTTCCAGTGACTGGTAGGGGAACCTAGGCCTGCCCTCTACTCTGGGTTCCAACATCCGGGCCCTCTCTTCAGTTGTAACAGCCCACCCTATCCCATGCCTTGCTGCTTTTCCCTGAGCCTTTCCTATCTTTCTGGCTTTCCGCCCTCTCTGGGTGTGCCAGACCAAACTCCCTCTGCCCAAGGAGTAACTGTAGGCCATTTACCTCTACAGCCCCAAACACACTTCCATTCTCTTAGTGACTGTAGACTACTTTCCTGCAGTCCCTTTTGGCTCTTGGCTCCTTGGCTTTATACAAGCCTGCCTGTTCCTCTCCAGATGAGCCTCATCTATAATTAATCCCTGCTCCCTGGCTCCTTCTCCAGGTGCAGCCTGGCAGTTCACTGGCCTACTTAGTCACCTTAACCCCCTTCAGGGCTTATGTGGGGTGGATGCACCATCACAGTGCTCATGCAATTAATAATTGTATCATAATGCATAAGCACAAGGGGGCCAAATTTAACTTGCACAGGAAATCTTAATTCTGGCATTTCCTAACTGTTGACTTTTGACATTTCCTTGACTTTGTAACCTTAATAATGTTCTTCTAACATATGTTCTCAAAAGAGCAAAATGGAAAAAAAAAAACAGAAATTCCATCATGTGACCACATAATGACACCCACAAGGATCATCACTAGGACTGTAACCTTAAGATCCACTGTGCAGAACTTTGCCACTTGAGCTGAAGTAACTTATAGTACTAGGCTATGCAGTGAAGCAGAACTAGAGGGGGCTAGGCCACTTTGCCAGTGAGTTTCACAGATATTTGCTAACAGCAGAGGAATGGTGAGGCTCAGGAACCTTGTGTTCCATTCCAGGCTTTGGAGGGGAGTATATGCTAGTGGGCAAAGACTTTTCTGCCCATATTCCTCAAACATGACACCTTCTGCCCAATCCTCTTCAAACTGTCCCTGTTCCACCCTTGGATTTTCCCAATCCCTGGGTCCTCATCCTAGTCCCATTCTCCTCATCTGATCAGTCCAGTTTCCACTCCTCAGAATTCTTATCCCAGTTCCAATCTCCTTGCCCAGCAATTTCCTAGTCTCATCATGCCAGACTCCCCATCCCAGTCTCAGTCTTCTTGCCTAACTATTTCCAGGCCTCCTCCTATTCACTAGTTCCTTGCCCAACCAGTCTCAGTCTCCCCACCACCACCACCAGCCTCTCGTCCCAGTATGTTGAATTTTGCTAAGGCAGTATAAATCAGCTGCTCTTTTGGGGCTAGGTCCTTATTGTCATAAACTAGCATATCTCCATTGACTTTAATGGAGAGAGACTGATTTACACCAGCTAATCTGGCCCATCAACAAAGCTAGATGTTTAGACAAATACCTTTTTATAACCAAACTCAACATAACATTGCAAAGAATTAAGAAGTTGTTGTGGTCCCAATTCTGATCTCACATCCAGTGTTATTTTGATGGCTTCCAAGGTTTTACACCTATATACGGTCAGAACCAGGGCTTCTCTCTTCATCATATTTTACACTGGAAACTGTTGCTTGTGTAATAATGTTGCTTAGAGGTATGTGATTTTAACATTTTTATACTAGCAAAAGCACTAGTGTAGACACAATTATAATAGCAAAAGAGTGCTTTTGCCCTTATATCGTCTTTCATTCGGTAAATTGGTATAAGCTATACTAGAAAAGCACTCTTTTGCTGGTATAAATGGGATCTACACTAGCTATATCCATAAACCTTTTCTGCTGCAAACAAGGCATTCAGATGCACCCCATAATGCCTGTTGATATCTGGGTTGCTCCTCAGGGCTGCCCAGAGGATTCAGGGGGCCTGGGGCAAAACAATTTTGGGGACCCCTTCCATAAAAAAAAGTTGCAATACTATAGAATACTATATTCTCGTGGGGGCCCCTGTGGGGACCGGGGCCTGGGGCAAATTGCCCCACTTGCCCCCCTCCTCTGGGTGGCCCTGTTGCTCCTGGGTAGATCAAACTAACAATTATTATCACAAATTCTATGTACAGCAATGCCTAAGATTAAAAAGCTCTAAGGAGGAGTTTTCAGGTTTCCTTCTGAATTTTCTCATGTTTATGAGTTTAAGCAAAATCTCTTAATGACATTATAATGTAGGTGTTGTGTGTTATAGATACAGATGTATAATGTATACTCTAGTATCTGTGAAAAATCTAATCCAAGGAGTTCTCTGCAGTGCAGCTTTACATAAGGGCCTGCAGGAGCAGACAGAATGTTATTAGACCATAAAAGCACATCAGGCTGATTTATGGTTTCTGATCAAGGTTTCTGTGAAAATTACTCTGCATCACCAGCTCAAGGTGACTGCTACCATTAATGTGTGGAAAATAAATGAGATGAGGACGCTGATATCAGAGGAAGTAAAAGGAAGCACTGAGCCAGTTTATATAGCACAGGCTTCCCATTTTGTTTTACAGTGCATAGAAGACTGTCATCAAAATGATTGCTTTGGGGCAGAAAAGGCAATTCTTGATAATTAGATCTTATGGCATGTAGCTGGTGCTTTCTGATATCCAGTATGTAAGAACTATCAGGTGAAATATCTTCCTGCTATATGTCATCATCTTCTACTCTGTCCTGTAAACATTCTCTGAATGTAGGAAATGAATAATATAACCCTCTTTCTCTGAAATTATTTTCCAATAGAGAGAAAATTCCAAACACGATTTTTCAGGAGGATCAGTGACTAAAACTATTTTACATATGATCTGATTGTGCTTTGCATTTTGACCAGCATTACAGTAAAAACCAGACATCCTTGCTACAGTTCAGTATCCATCTTGTGCTATATGTTGTTTCATTTATTACTACTGGAATTTTTACACAAAGAAAGCTAATCTGATCATCTAAATATAAATGTATAATGGATTATGTAAAAATTTTAGTCAAGATTGCTGCTGTAAAATGTTCAAGAGCTATTATTTAAGTATAAGTTTAATTTTATTAAAGATATACTCATCCTGGGCTCTGAACATATAATGTTACCTTCAATCTTTCTTCATTTTCTCATTAGAGTTTTAAACACACTGTGTGGTTTGTTTCTTGTCACTAAATTGAGTCAGGAAATAAAATCACTGGAACTATACTGTTTGGATTTCCACATTCACAATGGGGTTACAGTAGAAACTCTAAACTTGGGACTGTGGAAAATAATTCAATGTGCTTTACGTTTCTACGAAGGCTTTTAGAGTTCATTCTCTCATAAATATTTTATTTTCAGATTCTAAAATGTAGCAGGCAGATATTCAGTATCATCTTACACATCTGGAGAACATCCGCGGCTGCTCAGACAGCTGCGTTTAGCAGCTGATCTTATGGTCATTAAAGGGTACATTTTCAAAGCAGCATATGTGATAAAGAAATGCAAATCCCATTTTTAAAGGATTTGTGCACATGCCTCCAGTGCATTGCTTTGAAAATGGAGTTCTTAATGCCCATGACGCATTTCTCTCAACTGACCCTTATTGTAAGATACAGTGCTACTTTTTGGCTCAGAATAGCCTTTTATCCGATGGAACATAAAACAGATGTCTCATTACTGCTGTTAACTTCTGAGGTGTCGAAGTTTTAAACTAAACTATATTTGGAACTGATCTACCCATTCTATCCTTGAAAAGTGGCCAGAGAGAAAAAGGACTTTATTTTATGTACAAGGATGATTAGCTTTGTACTGCTAATAGGATGTATTTCCTGGTACTTAATTGAAAGCAGGTGGATAATTAAAACAAATGCGTGTCTAATCAAGAGCCAGGCATCAGGTGATCATGATGTGATGCCTGATTCATCTCAAAATAAAAACCTAGCTTTCAAGCCAGTTCACTTTGGAAGCTAATGGGAGAGTTGTGAGGAGAGTTGATTCCTGGTGAGAGCTTAATTAGAGTGTATGTTGAGACAGCTTTGACACTGGCTGATAGTTGCTCCTGGTACCAGAAGCCCCATTTGCTTTAGTAGTAGCTTGCCATTTGATTTGGTTTCTTTTAATTTTAACATTGCATGTTGATAATCCAAACAGTAAGAAAAATATAAACCTGTAGTCAAGTGACTTAAATGCCTGTTTCAGAATATCCTCAAAAAGCTTTGAATCTGTGATGTGTTTTGTGGGTGTTTCCATGGTATGAAACATTGGTATCAGTCTGCTGAGCTCTGGTGGCTCAATTAAATATGGCCATAAACTTAAAGCCCTTCCCCCAAACACACACACCAAATTCACAGTAAACTCTGAAACCTGCATATTGATGAGTGAGCAAACAATGAGCAGATTGATCAGGACACACAACTGAATGAGGACAGACACAGGGATGGATTTTAAGCGGCCAGCCACAGCTTTATTCAATTTAACATTGGAGATAGTGTTGTCTGGCCTACTCCCCATACCAAGCATTTAGGTGGGTCCAGTGGAGGCTTTATAGGGTGTCTCTATCACATAACCCGTAACTCAGGGTAGACTCTCTGCTTCCTACCTCAAGGATTCAGCTTGCTATGCTTCCCTTCTGCGAAAGTGATGGAAGGTATCAAAGAGGGACCCAGGGCTGCAAGGACTTCAAGTTTCTCTTTTTTCTATAGACCCGGGGTCCATGTCTCTTTCTTTCTGGTCACTGGCCCTTTGGCCTTTTATCTGCAATGGGCACTGGCCACAAGTTGTGATAAACTAACATTGACACAGTTCCCAACATTACATTCCTAAATCCTACACCTACTTAACCTAACTGTGTCGCCATGATGCTATGAGGAAGGTGAAAAAACCCACTAGGCCACAGTCCGTTTGGCCCTGATAGGAAATATTCCTTCCTGTCCACTTAAACAGGTGATCAGTCAGACCCACAGCAAGGTAAAAACACAGTTCCTATGCTATATGACAACAGGGAATCAGGCTAGGTTCAGCTAAAAATGGAGCAAGAGGCTTGAGAAACCCCAGGCCAGTGTTTAAATAAATTATTATGGAAAGCAAAAGCCAACTGGCTTGTATCTCTCTGGCTGGCCAAATACAGAGCAGCAGAGCACCCCAGGGGAGGAGAGCCTACCTCTGTATGCACTCCCTCTTTTATTTTAAAGCCATCCAGCACTTTGTTCATCCAGTCAAGTTTCCCATCCATTAAATCAGTGAATGGCAATCAGTGAATTGCATCATAAATAGCATCATAAATAGTTGACAATGCCTTCCTTGTCACAGTTACTTCAGGCTGCATTGTATTCTGGACTACGTAGTCCTGCAGAGGAAGGAGAACTGCCCCTTACATCTCTGCGCAGGCTATTTGGACTTTGGGAGTAAGGAGTTGCTGCTGCATGTCTACTCTTTCCTTCTCCCACACGCAGGTGGCATGGAGGGGTGGGGAATGGGAGGAGCCTTGGATTCACACGCACCCCCAATTCACCAGCTCAGTTATGCTGGTATGGTAGCTTCTTCATCCCTGGGTAAGGGATGGAGCATAGAGGGAATTGTGAGTCTCTGATGCACAATTTCTTCCCTGGGTTGCTTCCGGGACATTGTCCCAACACCCAACAAGACTGTTAATAAAACAATAATATACTCCTTAGGGTTAAATACTGCCTCCTTAGCCTGTGAACAGTCCAGTTAAAATCAGTGGGACATCTCATTGGATAATGTGAGGTCTAAACAGTAGCACAAAGTAGTGAAATGTTGGTGTAACTGACTTTTTTATTTCCCTTATTTTAATCCAAACAGGATATCAATAAAATAAATAATTGAACAGGGAAAATACAAACTTTATTTAGAAGCTGATACTAGTTGTTTTGTACTTTGGTTATTATAGTTTAGTTTGTTACGGGAAAAATCCTTGATTTGATTATGCCATTTCTTTGTCAATGCTCAATATCAGCACATAGTCTGCTGGTCTTGTTTATTGAGAGTTCTGCTTAGTACTAATGCAAATACTTAGTATTTGTAACTTTTGTGTATAAAATTCAGTAAACACTTTTTTAAAATGAGGACATGAGAAGTTTGACTGTAATATATTTAAACTAGGTTGTTAGGTCTTGTCCTAATAGCAGTTATTTGATAAGTAAGTTTCTCTGCAGAACACAGAGTATTCTGAGACCCCTTATTTTCATAACCTTTATTTATCTGTTGTACCTTAGATTATTCTGATGGACAGGGAGCAGTTTACTGTTTTAGTGTCCCCTATTTTCCAAAATTAAAATTGTAAAAAAAAAAAAAGGAGCACTGTACTAAATCTCTCTCTCTCATGCAAACCGTGAGATCTTTAATCTTGTTTGTATCCTACTGTTGAAGCTGATGCTCCTTCATCAATGCAAGACATATTTGATTTCAACTGTTTATACCATCAGTTTTATTGAATGAACAGCAGTTTCTCATTTTTTGGCAGGAATAATATTGCTGACTCGAAGTGGAAAGTCAAATGTACTTGTCCACAATCAGTTGTTGTTTATTTGAAAATCAGACTACACTTTTGAAAACACAGGGTCATATTTGCTCTCAGTTACAGCAGGGTAAATCTGGAATAGCTCCATTTCAGTGGAGTTCTTCCAGGTTTACCATGGTGCAGTGGAGAGAGCAGTCAATAGAGTTGTTCCAGATTTATGATGGTTTAACTGAGCATTGAGCTTACCTCTGTTTTGTTTTTTTTTCACTAGTATTGTCTCATTTACAAACAAACAAACAATAGATTGTGAAAGAATGCATTTCACTCTTTCCACTTTCTTAAGTCAGCAGTATTCTTTCTGCTGAAAATGAGAAATTGCTGTTCACTCAATAAAATGGATGATTTAAAAAACCGAGGCCAACCACAAAGTCATTGGAGTTATAATAGATTTAACTCCTCTCCTACCAGACTGTGAACGTCTCTAGGGACAAGGTCAAGGGAGGCCAGCCTAAACTTTAATTTACCCTTTGCTTGTGTTTGCAATATCTATTGTACATAGTTTTTATTGTTTCTGAAATAAATGCTTAAAACCTTCTCATTTCCAAAGAAAATATGCACAGCGTGACACATGTGAACAACAAAAAACTACCATGAAATCAGAAAAATAATTAACCAATTTCAGTTGCTAGCTAAGTGTATACAAAATAAGTGGAGAGATTTTTTAAAGTCAAGGAATCTTGTCATCCTATTGCTATCTAAATCCATTCTTCCTCAGAAACTTTGAAGAATACCAAATAGAACTGTGAAAGCATAAGTAGCCTTTATAGAATGCAATACTGCTAATTATCTCTTAAGGAAAATAGGGCCTTAGTTATAATAGAGCAATAGTTGAGAATTATTTATATTTATGTGATGTTATTTTTAGGCGGTTTTGGTTCAAAGTGGAAGTATGGCCTTGTGTTTAAGGTACTAGACTGGAGCTTAGGAGATCTGGGTTTATTTCCCACCCTGGCCAGAGTGATCTTGAGTAACTCACTTGAACCTATTGACTATTTTGGGGTAGGTCTCTCTCTCTCTCTCTCTCTCTCTCTCTCTCTCTCTCTCTCTCAATTTCTCCTTTTGGAGCTGTTCCCCATTGTGTACAAATAATTAAATATTAAGTGGGCTAGGGAGAGAGAGAATGTATAACCCAATAGTTAGGGCACTCACCTGGGATGTAGGAGAGTTGGGTTCAAGTATCTGTTCCACTGAATATTTAATTATTTATACAAAGTGGAATAGCTCCAATAGGTAGAGCCCTGCATGGATACAAATTTATGCCCACGGAAGGGTGGAAGGGATGGGAGCAGGGATGGGGGTGGGGATGGGGATGGTACAGCTGCGCCAGAGGAGCTGTCGGTGCGGGCGCTGGCTCCTGGAAGCGGTGACCCCACGTTCTGCTCCTTTCACAGCTGCGGTTCCCGGGAGAGCCCTGCGGTTCTGCGGATACCAATTTATATCCACGGATATCCGCATCTGCGGGTATAAATTTGTATCCACACAGTAGGAGAGATTGAAAGCAACCAACCCCAGAATAGCCTGGTGGTTAGGGTGCTAACCTGGGAGAGAGGCAATTAGAATTCAAGTTCCTACTCCAGAGTAGGGATTCAATTCAGGTCTCCCACATTCCATTCGTGGTTAGTGCCCTAATCACTAGATTAAATACGATAAGGATGGATGGATGCAGTGTTGTTGTAGCCATGTTGGTTCCAGGATAATAGAGAGATAAGGTGGGTGGGGTAATATCTTTTATTAGTCTGAATTCTGTTGGTGAGACAGACAAGCATTAGAGTTTACACAAAGCTCTTCTTCAGGTCCTGAAGAAGAAATGTGTAAGCTTGAAAGTTTGTCTCCAATAAAAGGCATTACCTCATCCACCTTGTCTCTAATGGACGCTCCCTTAGGTGGCCCTGAAAATTTTTTACCAGACAAAACTAATTGATAAGGTGGGTGGGGTAATATCTTTTATTAGTCTGAATTCTGTTGGTGAGACAGACAAGCATTAGAGTTTACACAAAGCTCTTCTTCAGGTCCTGAAGAAGAAATGTGTAAGCTTGAAAGTTTGTCTCCCATAAAAGGCATTATCTCATCCACCTTGTCTCTAATGGACACTCCCTTAGGTGGCCCTGAAAAATTTTTACCAGACAAAACTAATTGGCTCAAAGTCATGAATAGTTTCTGATCATCAAAAACTGCATTTTTCGGCAAATAAACTATTCATCTGAAAAAAATTACCCATGTCTACTCCTAGTTCTATTCCAAGCCCTGCCATTGACTAGAAATATGACTTTTGGAAGTCACTCTACCCTTCTGTATGATATTCATTTGTAAAGTGGGAATAATATAGAACAGAAATAATATAATTGATCTATATTGCTTGAGGGATGGTGACCTTTCAGGGAATAATTTCAAAAACCTAACAGATGAGTCACACTGTTTGACAATATTAAGGGCGCAAAATACCATCCAATCTATGGAACAACTGTCAAAAAGCACTCAACATTTTTTTTAGACCCTTCAGTCTATTTTGTTGATCCCACACACTGTAGCGGCCAGAACTCTGGCTATCTGCAAAATACATCAGTGTCTTGAACAGAGAAGACAACTACAATGCAGTAAAGCATTGATTGATAGGAGTACACGAGCGCTGACAATGAGCTGAGAGGCTCAGCTCAGGAGGTATTGCTTGGAAAAGAGTGTCTAAGTCAACTGTATGCCACTTTTGAACCTTTTGAGTTCTGGAACCTGCTCCGGAGACCAAAGCATTCTAGTTGTATTCCCCTATCTTCTCTCACTAGCCTTGCCCCAGAGGAATTTCCCGCTCTGGGGAATCTAGTGGTTTCCCAGCCTTGAATTGGGAACATTGGTGAAGTAAATCAAAGTCATTTTAAATGCCACTTGGTAGTAACCAAATAAGGGAAAATGCCATGAAATAAAAATAGAATAGAAAAAGAGAATACACGCCATTTGAGAGCCACTGTATATTATTTTGTTGTTGTACTTGCATGATTAAAGCATCTTATTGTAAAAGAAACATATTGTTCTTCCCAAAAATACCTCCCTCCTCCCAAGAATGGACTGCAATAAAATATTAGAACTCCGACAAAACTTTGAAAGCCATAGTGGATACAATTTGGTAATATGGAAGGACACTAGAAGATCAGAAAGAAAAATTGTTAGGTGATTTAGGGTAAGGTGTGAATGGCAGAACTCACACTGGAGTGAAATGAAATCTTGAAGGGTCTTGCCTCATTTCCACCACTCTGTTCTATTATCAAGTAAAGAAATGAAGATGGAGAGCATTAAAAAAAATCAGATTAAAATAAATGTTTTTTACCTGTCTTAAAATCCATGCATTTTACAGGGAAATGAGGAAAATTGAGGTGAATACAATAGCAGTGTTGAAATCATAAATAGCAAAGATAATGTCTCCGTTGGTTATTTTCTCAGCTTCAGCACAAAAGATTACAAGAAGAATGAATGGATGTCAAAAAAAATAGGTTCAGTAGTGATATGTAGAGGCTTTTTTTTTTTGCAATCAGAAAAATAAATGTTACTAATGGCCTTTCTGGCAGGTTGTTTTGAAAGAGGATTAGTTAAGAAGGTGATACTCTCCTACCTGGAGGAAGTATATTAACAAGACAGAGGCATATTTTCTCATCTTCTAATATAATGCGATCCAATTGCATATATGCAATATTCTTCAAGGAAGATTCTTAGCCCCAATTTATTTCCCTTTGCTCTGTTCAGACACTTCTGGCCAAATGAGAATTTCTAGTAGAGGGGAATCCTCAACTGATGTAAAGCCAGTTGAGGCAGCTCCTTCCCTCACTGATATTGAAGGTTAACAGGGTCGGGAAGGGGTATGTGTGTGAAGCTCTCATCTATTACAATTATCAGCTTGCTTATAGTCCATTAGGGATCATACCCAGTTATCATACGTTAGAGCAGCCTAAGGGGCACTCTAATTTATGTCAAGGCTGAAGCAGCTTGAGAATCAGGGAGCCTTCCTTACACTCCCATTCTTCACCTCTCCCGTGCTAAGCACATCTAAGAGAATCTAGTCTACATAGAAAACCTGCTATTGGTTACTGAAGAGCTTCCAACTTGATTGTATGTGTTGTTGGTTGTTTTTCATTAACATTCCTGCAAAAATCAAAGTCATGTCTGAAAATACTGTAGTACATTAATAGCTGAGGAAAGGTCAACATAGACTGTCAGAATTTGGAAATTTTTTCTTTTAAGCTTCTGATATTCTTTTAAAGACATTTCTGACTATAATGGTGGAAAAATCCGTGATTTCTATTCACAGGGAAATGTTTTGAACATTTTATGTGGTTTCAGTGTTTGTGGGTTTCAAAACCCTGAGTTTCATTTTGTGTCTTACGTTCAAAGAAATTAAAGTAAATTCACAGAAATTAAAGTAAAATTCCACTGAAACAGCTGAGTTTCTTCCAGTTTCATGTTGACTCTGTGCAAAATGGAAAGTTTCATATGGTTTTGACATGACCCCTTAAAGAGACCTGCAGGAATATTTCCTAAAAGTTTGCAAACCTTGAACCTGGGATGAATTTCCAGTTTGTAATGAAATCCTAAACCAGATGAGTTTTATTACATAATTCTTACACGGTACCTTCTTATGAGCCCTCCTTTGCCCGTTGTTCCATCAGATTTCTCAATAGCCTTTCTCTGTCCCCCTCTCTTCATATGCAGCTTTTTATCTGTAACTCTCAATGGACTTTAATTTCGAAACTGCTCTTGAAATCCTTAACCATTCCTCATTTTGGACAACAGTGCCTAACTTCCTACACTTTCACTTGCCTGTGGCCTGCCCTATTCACTTTAAGCCGCCATCTACAAATAGTTTTATCTGTCCTCGCTGCCAGCAATGTGTATTTTCCTTTTATTTTGGCATAGCTTGAACATTGAAATCTAGTATTACTTGGTCAGTAATTTAGGAATGTACTCTTTTTTGTTTTATCTAGTCAATGGTCAAAACTTAGTATTTGGCAAATTGGTTGCAGTTTGCATAACGTGTTACTTTTGAGGCCTGGAAAAACTGTACCCTCTCGCTCCATTGTATTAGCAAGATGTCTCCCTCTCTCTCCTCAATTCCATTTCTCTCACTATGTTCTCATCCATCTCTGATTTTTTTTTTTGAAGTAAAGGCTACTTCACAGCAAGCATGTTCTTTTTTGAGACCAGCGACAAGGGTCACTGTTTTTGGATATAGTTCCTTCTTTTTCCAAAAAAACCCAAGTCAGAATAGGCATTTTAAGTTGGTTTGTTTTGATACTTTTAAATGGTTATAATAATGCTAAGACCATGGGCTTGATCCTCGGCTGTGTTGATCTCATGTTGGTGCAGCTGAGTGTAGGAGAAGCCAAGGGAATTTTAAGTTATAGCTTCTCAGTCCTGTGGCTGTCGTGGGGCTGAACAAGTTCCTAGCATAAGTGAGAGCATCTTCTGACTAGTGCTGTTTGAATTAGACCCATATGGTATTTCGAAAATATACTCGTGGGCATATTTCAGTCTCCTTTAGTCACACAGATAAACAAACTATCTTTCTTATTATTTCTGGGTCCCCTTATACATTGGGGACTGTGTCCCCCCCACACCAATCTGTTCCTTCCGTTCTTCCCTATGATGTAGCGAAGGCCTTTCACACTGAATAAATGCATATATTAAAAATCAGATATAAGAATGACTTTATGCTACCACCAGGAGAAATGCAATCATTTTACTGCTATTTTAAAAAAGATACAGTGTTCAATAACCCAGTGACCTTCCAGTAAGGAAAGACTTAGACATCTAGGATCAAATTTTCAGAATGACAGAGAAACAAAAATATATGTGCAATCATGTCCCTACACTTAAAAATACTGTAATCAAAGTAGCATGTGTTTATTGGGCATTTGCATATCAAAACTGGCAGCTTATGCAAGTATCCAAATGGCCATTTGTTTATGCATATACCTAATTTGTGTATTAAGGTAATAGCATATATAAACATAGATAGGTATTTGTGCATTTGTAAATAGTTTTGCACATGCAAGCAGAACTGCTTTTTAGCAACTAAATTGTGTCTTAGCAGAATCAAACCTAAAGGTAAATTATACATATTCTTTCAAGTTTTAATGCACTCATTCCTTTCTTCATTGCATATTTCATTAATTATTGTCTTTAAAATATGCATGATGTTGCTTCAATATTACACTGAAAAGGCTAGTACTGAAAACAGTAGGTGCTTGCTTCCCTGTTCCCTATTAAAGTCAGCCACTGGATCAGACTGTGAAATGCAAGATAATTCTCCTTTTCCACTGCCCTGTGGGTGAGTTTTCAGCTTATCAATGAGGAAAACAACTGCATACACTTAGAATGGCTAAGATTCAGAAAATTGCCACTCTAGGGGTATGGATACCAACCATGCTGACAGTGTTAAAATGCAGTACAAAGAGTACAAAAGGTCACTTCCCAAATATATCAAATATGGGTTTCTACCCACAGAGACAACAAATAGAATCTTTGTTATGTTATGATTCTCAGCTACCTCCAGGGCACTTATCTGTTATGTGACCTGTTTCATTACATAAATTAATTATGAAAGATCCTCTATAAACTAGAGAGTGCATCACAATCAGGTTTTAAATCTAACTATAGACATTTCTACAATACCTGGATTACAACTGTGATAAACACTTTACATGAGTTATAGAAAGTAATGGGATCTGCTGAGGAAGAGAGACAATTCTCCATCCTGCTCTAATTTCCACTTTGGAGCACCTAGTTAAGTTTATTTCATATCTGGTTCTTTGGGGAACACTTTCTTGAGTAGGGACTCAAAAACTATGATGATGAAGATCATGTAAACTACCTAAGGTAAGATCCTGGCTCCCTTGGAGTCAGTGGGAGTTTTGCCATTTATTTCAATGAATCCAAGATTTCAGCCCTAGAGAGTAGAGAGTACGTTTTACAGCATGATGTATAGAAGGGAAGGGAAGGATCTTTCATGATTTAATCTGGGAGGTTGTTTCAAAGCTTTATATCTGGTATGAAGAAGTCTCTTCCTCTAGAGTCCTTAAGTTTATACCTGGGCTCTGTCAGCTGGAATGTACTAGATAACTGTAGCGGTTTAGCTGGGTCTCTGGGGAAAATGTGACCCATTACAATGGCCCTACACCATTCTGCCTTGTATATCAGTACCAGCACTGGTATGATGTGCGTGCTGTCTTTGTCGCATCACATTTGGGTGACAGGCAGTTGCACTGTGCAGCAACCATAACTGTAGTCCAGCATGGGGGTAACAAACTCAACAACTGTAATGACCAAGACTACGTCCAAGGGGAGTGAAAGTAATCTTCTCATAGCCAGTGATGGGAGATGTTTACTGCTGCTATTTGAGTATCCAGTGTCATAAATCCAGCATGAGCCCAGGGCTGCAAACTGTTTTAACTACCAAAGAGAAAGTGATTTCAATTGGTGGTGAGGTAGTGGAGCTTGTCAGCTTCAGGAAGCATTTCCCTCTTCCAGTTAACATCACTTCAGCCTTTCATAAGATCTCTTTTGGGGCACATGTTCTTTATGTAGGCTTCAATTTCCTCCATGCATTGAGATATCTGGGAGACAATGTTGCATATACTGCATGAAATGTGTATCATTGGGTTATTGCTGGCATCATAATTATGACATCTCACCATGTTCTCTAGTAACCACTCACATAGATGTTAAATAAAAGCTGTGACGGGACTCAGCATGAGTGAGATTGCATGAAATATTGCACTATAAGTGGGGGCAGAATTTGGGACTAAGGATTTATAATTGACCCCTTAGTCCTGACTCATTGGAGTTTTCATAAAATTAAAGTCAGATGAGGGAGGGTCTCACAAGTGAGTATTTTAAATTTCTCAGAACAAAGGTTATATAGTAGCTCCTCAGAAGATAGCTGATGTACATGTCAATGTACATAATTCAACAGCCTCTTAAATGGAGATTTAAATAATGTGAGACACTTACTATATTAGTTTTCAAAGATAGAGACAAAGCATGTTTTCTTTTAGAAAAGCACATGGCCTCATGGTCATAATGCCAGCAAAAGTGTTGCCATGTGAACATCTGAATTTGGGTTCTAGTTCAGTCCCCTATCCTGACTAGCTGAAGCTGAGTGAAACATCAGCAGAACACTCAGAATTTGAGGTGGGAGTGGGAATGAAATGGAGTGTTTCTTATATCTCCCTACTGACCCACTCTGACCAAAGAGGGAAGCAGTGCTGATAGCTGATTCGACTTCCTCTGGAAGAAGAAGATTGGATGTATGTGCCATGGAGCACTTGATTTGGAGGAAAAAAAATGTGGGTGTGGAATCTCAGAGGTTCCCATAAGAAAACAAAATAGCCCAGGACTCTACAGTGTGCTATTTAATGCCTAGAATTATGCTCACAAGAGTCAAAGCAAGAACACAAATTGCCTTAAACATTATTTAGTATACAATTCAGAATTAAAGATCAAAGTGGCACACATTATCTTTTGCTTTTAATTGGGTGTTAATTAATGCTGATACAATCAGACAGGAATTCTGGATTAAAGCACTGCAGTCATCTATAGGTTAGATGGAAAGATGCAGGCAGCATGTATTTATTAACATTGATGCTCTTCAGATACAAAGTGCTACATCCAGGAATGATAAGAATGACAAGGCATTCATTTGTCTTCCTCATCTAATCTCTCTAAAGAAACCATTTACAGCTAGAACACCATATTGATGAAAACTTTGATCTTTACCTAACTCAATACATTTATATGGTGTCTTTAGGTTTAGACACCTAAAGCACTTTGAATGTCTGCCGCTGATAAGTAGAGTTACAGTAGTGTACTAGTAACAAGTCTTCATTTCCAAAAAGTGCATGCATCTTGGCAGGCTACTAAATCAAGCATCCATATTTTTAGCGGGTTTGAATCTTCAAAAATTGCTGTTGCTATAATAGCCCTGAGGGACAAAAGAAAAGTTTTTTTCAGGTTGCTAAAATCTAGTCAATTTGGCACACACAAAAAATCACGTTTGGCTTGCATCAATTTCATGCAACTTTTATGTTGGCTTTGACAAATGCAACATGGTCTAGTAAACTAAGTATGGAACTACAAGCTCAGAATGTGGCCTTTTGCATATCATTTAAATTCTGTGCCAAATTGACCCTACATCCTTTGAATTCAATGGAATTGAAGCAGGTCTGAATTTGGCCCACTTTGTCCACTTTCCTACCTCAGAGGATGTTGAGAAGATTAATTAATTAATTAATGACTGTATAGTGTGTCAAAGCTGTAAATGCTGCCCTTATAACTGGTTTTAGCTGATCTTTGAGTTCATCTTTGAGTTTCAAGTTCATCTAAGCCCCAAATCTCAGGCAACATGGCTGTATCACAAAGCCATAACCTGAAGCCAGAGAAAACTACTGAAGTTTGCCATGATTTTAATCAAAACCATTAAAAAAATCTCCTCGGTACCTAAAATATGATGAAGTTAACTCAAAACACAACACAGAATTTCCCCCTAGTTTTGGCCAAGCAGCCATGACTCTGGTTTCCACAAGGAAACACAATTGACAACAGGTTTCCTCTGGTTTTGAGTTTGATTAGACAGTGTGGGGATGTATCATCCCTACACCAACCTAATGGAAAGTTCCATGAGGAGGTAAGGGTCACGATGGGACACTTGCCAGGTAAACAAACATGGCCTTATGTAAGGCCCCCTGGTGGTCTAGGATTATATAAGATGATCATGGCCTTATGTAAGACCCCCTGGTGGTCTAGGATTATATAAGATGATCATGGCCTTATGTAAGGCCCCCTGGTGGTCTAGGATTATATAAGATGAGGTAAACAAATCATGGCCTTATGTAAGGAACGGTTGAACCAATCGGTGTGGGGCTATACATGTGATAAACACATGATTCTCCTTCTTGTCCAATCCGTAGATGTGTTATTATAGCCTAATTGTGTTATGTAATGTAGAGAAAAACTATAAAAGAAAGCTTGCAATAAACAGGATTCGGATTCAGCTTGCAACCACATTGGTCGTGTGCTTTATGTGCTCCGCATGGAACCCCACAAATGGTGACTCCGACGTGATTCGGCTTGGACATCAAGGCAGCCAGGACTTTGCCCAGAGTGAGCTAGCAGAGATCATACTAGACACAGCCGCCAGTGGAGCAGGGATCAATGTTCTCAGACAGTAGACCCAACAGGTGTTGTCTCAAAAGCTGAGCAAAGAGAAAGCAGATCCAACCAGAAAAAGGATCTGAGTGGTCAGACTCTATGTCATCTCTCATGAAAAAACTGGAACAATTGAATTTAGATATTGAAGAGGCTCTCAGTGCTGGCTCTTCTCCTTCCAGCACTCCTTCTACCAAAAAGCGCAAACAGCCATGCCCTGTTAAGGTGGAGACAGGCCTTCTTCACAGAGATCATCAGAGAAAGGGAATCTGTGGAAATAAGAGGGCAGGCTACCAAGATTTAGATGGTTTGCCAAGCTCAGTGTCAACTGGAGCATGACCAAAAACTGAACATGGTTTGAGAGAAGGCGGAGGTGGCAGCCGCAGCAGGAGGTACCGGAGGATACCGGCTCCTGGTCGTCCGAGAGAGACGTTCGTGAGCTCACAGCCGACTGAAGCGTTCGGTGAGAAAAGGCGGAGGTGGCAGCCGCGGCAGGAGGTACCGGAGGATACCGGCTCCTGGTCGTCCGAGAGAGACGTTCGTGAGCTCACAGCCGACTGAAGCGTTCGGTGAGAAAAGGCGGAGGTGGCAGCCGCGGCAGGAGGTACCGGAGGATACCGGCTCCCGGTCATCCGAGAGAGACGTTCGTGAGCTCACAGCCGACTGAAGCGTTCGATGAGAAAAGGCGGAGGTGGCAGCCGTGGCAGGAGGTACCGGAGGATACCGGCTCCTGGTCGTCCGAGAGAGACGTTCGTGAGCTCACAGGTGAGCGGCTGCATTTAATAAAATGGGCTCTGCTTTGTGTGCAGAGGAGGAGACGGTGCCATCGCTAAAAAGCGGAGAGAGAAGCTTCCCTCTGACGCGTTGTCCCGTTTGTTGAAATGGGGGCAGAAACGCGGGAATGTACAAACAGGGCCTTCAGCTACACGCTAAATCAGTTGTCCCATTTGGCCGGTAAGAGCCATCCCCCGCAGTCCCGCACATTGCGAGCCCTGAACCAGCCCAGCTTTCCTGTCACCAGTGATGTTTGTACCCCAGAGTTCCGGGCGGAGTTCCCGGGGCAGGGTAAGCAGTTGCGGAATAGGTTGAAAAGAATGGCGGAGCCAGGCTTATCTAACTTTGAAAGGACATATAGGAAAAAACCACCGGATAAGATCCCTCCGGCCGTGGCTCAAGACACAAATTGCTAAAGAACACCATGCCGCCACGCAGAAGCCAAAGGACGACCCTGCGGCACCGGACCTGCACTTGTTGTTTGTCACAGCCTAAACACCTAATAATGCTGTACTTCTATTTGTTCGGACTCCTTATTATAGGAGCAGGGGTCTTTGTATGTCCAAACTCTGTACCTTTTGTTAACCCACGACAAAATGTTTGGGTCACCTGGGCGAACCAGACTGGCCAAGAAGCCCTTTTTGCTTGTCCATGGCCACCCCATCGGATCCCTTTAGAACATGTCTTATTGGCTATCCTTATTTACATCCCCAATGGCTTTCGTGGGCATTTACGTAATATTACGTTTCTTAAAAAGTTCCTTATTTAAGAAAAAGGGGGGAGGTGTGGGGATGTATCATCCCTACACCAACCTAATGGAAAGTTCCATGAGGAGGTAAGGGTCACGATGGGACACTTGCCAGGTAAACAAACATGGCCTTATGTAAGGCCCCCTGGTGGTCTAGGATTATATAAAATGATCATGGCCTTATGTAAGACCCCCTGGTGGTCTAGGATTATATAAGATGATCATGGCCTTATGTAAGGCCCCCTGGTGGTCTAGGTTTATATAAGATGATCATGGCCTTATGTAAGGCCCCCTGGTGGTCTAGGATTATATAAGATGAGGTAAACAAATCATGGCCTTATGTAAGGAACGGTTGAACCAATCGGTGTGGGGCTATACATGTGATAAACACATGATTCTCCTTCTTGTCCAATCCGTAGATGTGTTATTATAGCCTAATTGTGTTATGTAATGTAGAGAAAAACTATAAAAGAAAGCTTGCAATAAACAGGATTCGGATTCAGCTTGCAACCACATTGGTCGTGTGCTTTATGTGCTCCGCATGGAACCCCACAAGACAGTTTTGAATAGCTCTACTAAGAAGAAAAAAACAGCAATGACTCAAATTTAATCACATAGGCTTATACTGTACAGTATTAAGCCACATCAAAGAAAAAATCCAATTATTAGACCAATCTTTCTTATTTATTTCACTAAGATTCAACACAACAAAGAGACCAAATTACATGTCACTACGACATTTAAAGACCATCTGTTTATTTTTTTTTAAATCTTAGAGACGAAGTTAGAGGTTTTGAAAGAGAGTTGTTTCTCCTCTGTGCTTCTTTTTTCTGGAGGAGGGAGAGTGAGCTTATTTATGTATTTATTGAATTTGACAAATTAGGTTTCATAAGATTCAAAATCAACTTGGCTTCAGTGGCACAAATTGCATATAAGGTTGAGCATTTTGTAAAAAATTAGTATTCACCGAGGTATCCTCCTCCAGATAACCCATTTGAAACTTCCTATTCCATAAAAAAGAAATTTTATCTCCTTGACAAAGGCCACTTGCTGAAATGTCAATTACCTGTTCTAATTCATGGTACCTGTAATGGGTAGATGGTCTAAATCACCCTATCTCAAGGAAAGTAATTTGGTGAATATTTATTTATTCCTGAATTCAACTGATCCTAATACAGAGGGACAGTAATTTCTATTCATTACCTTCTCTACTCAATAAAGAAAGAATCCAGGAAGAAAATCCCTAATAGCATTGATATTAACCAGTAATTAAGTCTACATTATGTGAATATTTATCAACATCGTAATTCATTCTGAAATATACATGTAGACCTTTGATTGTATAGATAATCACTATGTAAGTACCAAACAATTGCTAGATCTGATCTCAACAGATGGGATTTTAGTTAGTGGTTTTGGGACCAGATTAGGAGCAACATCTCAGCCCATGAGAAGGAGCAGCACGCAGCTCCAGGAGCAGACCAGGAAATAAATTCTGACTCTGACATACATTATTGCCTCCCTGGTTTCTCCCTCAGCCCACACTAGGAGAGAAGTCCCTGTATCATTAGCAAGAATTCCCCCCTTTGTGCTGTCTTGCAGAGGCAGAATCAAGGCTCTATCAGTTCCTTCCCTCTCACCATCCACTCCCAGTCCAATAAGCCTGCTGTCTCGCATAATCCCCTGGCCCACCCAGGGATATGCACCCTACCAAATAGCATTTGATCTCCAGTCATGCGAAAGTCTAACTCCACTCCCATCTCACTTTCCTCTGAGACAGAAATCCCATCTTCAATTGACTCATCTCTCTCCCCAACATTTCCTCCTGTGCTCTGACAGAATCAACAGCAGTTGGGGAGCTAACACTTACAAGCCAAGTAACAATCTTTTATTTCAAGATGTCTTAGTGGGTCCTTTCCATATCTACCCTGATATTATAAGAATATACTATAGCTATAATAAGTATTTTGTTGGTACAAAGTAAATATGCACCCCTATAAATTTTAAATAAATGTCATTTCTGTTAACAGTTCTGAAATCTACAGAATGGCAGCAACAAAATCCTAAAATAAAGAATTCCCCATCATTGATTAGTTAATCCTTTCATATAATTATGCAAAACTACTAAACAAAAAGTTATGGTTCTAGAAATAGCTGATCTGTTTTATAAGATATATCTAATTCATGGTTTAAATCATCTTCATGCACACTTTAGTAAACCCTTTATTCTTTTAGCCTCCTTCTGTTTTTCTTAAATCCTAAAATCCAAAGTTTAGAGGGATTGGTAATGAGAGAAAGAACATTTCACCTCTAGGTCACCATATATAGTCATTTGAATTTGGTCCAGATTGGCAATGATGGAAAGCTATTGTTATCAGAATCCAATGTGTTAGTGGAAACAAAGAAGAGAATAGGTAAACATACAATTCTACACAATGAGGTAGGGCGTGTGATTTCCCCTGCTTGTGTAAGGACACTCATGCTAGCTCTCATTCATCTACCATAAGTACAAATAGCAGTGTAGCTGTGGTAGCACAGGTAGCGGCAGCAGAGGTATGGCTGAGCCATGTTGTGTACAAACCTGCCTAAAACCTGTAGATGTGTACTTGGCACAGCTCAGCCCTGCCTCCACTTCCACTGCCAGTGCTACTGCAGTTATACTGCTATTTAAACTCACTCTAGCCCTCTATGAGCTAATGCAAGTATGTGTACACGAGCATGGGAATCGCACCCTTAGTCCGTAGTGTACACATAGCCTTAAACACTAGCATCACAAGTGGCACAGCATGGCCCACTGCAAACATTCAAACATCATCAGTCAGGATCCCCCAAAATCATGAGATTTTTTTAAAATAATAAAATGTGGGTACTTTTGTGTGACCCTGACACCCCAAAATTCACCAGTGCCATGTAATTAGGATATGTTTTGTACAAAGTAGTTCTTGTGAGGTATCATTCTAAATGTCTTGATCTGCTAGACTTTATTATCTCATTGGATTGTATGTGCTATTGCCGTATGTGAAGTTATGAAGTTTGGCTATGTATGTGTTACTGAAACATATTGTGAGGTTGAAAACACCCACAAGCAGCCTTTCAGGTACAACAGTAAAAAGGCCAAACAATGTTAATGGCTTATTGAGGAAATGCACACAAGCACAAGGATTACCCCAGAAACTGTGTACAATAGAAATCTCTCAGGGATAGCACTACACAATGGGAACTGCTCGACCCAGGTCACAGCAAAAGAGTTTTCCAGCAAGTGAGAAGAAGATATAAAAGAGGGACAATGACATCATGAAGGGATCTCACTCCCCCTGCAAGAATACACCTGGGAACACCTGAGGGGCAAGGACTGAACTGTGGGAAGTGACGGTCCTAGGCTAGAAGGATCTTTGGTCCTGTGTATGAAAACCTGGGAAAGTCAAGGAAACTTGTGCCTTAAGAATCTGCCTGTTTATCACTCAGGGTGAGAATTTACTAATTTATATCCTACCTATCTAGTGTGTTAAGCTCAGTTTGCAGTTTTTTTTTATTTATTAATGTAATCTATTTTGATCTGTTTTCTATCCCTTATAATCACTTAAAATCTATCGTGTGTAGTTAATAAACTTGCTTTTGTTTATTCTGAAACCAGTCTGTGGAATTCATAACTGGGAGGGAAGGGGGCAAAAAGCTGTGCATATCTTCCTCCACACTGAGGGAGGGAGCAGATTTCATGAGCTTACACTGAATAGATTTCTGTGCAGTTCAAGACAATGCAATTTTGGATTTACACTCCAGAGGGGTGTGCACTTGACTGCTGGGAAATTCCTGAGCTGAGTCTTCCCACACAGACCTGATCTCAGTGTCTGTGTCTTTCTGCAGCTGGGTGTGGCACTACCTGTGTGTGTGCTGGAAGAGGCTGGAGCTGGAGGGCCTGGCTCAGCAGGGCAGTGTAAGGGAACCCAGAATGGTGGAACTGGTGGGCTCAATGGTACCCCATTACATCAGGTAGCAGCTGGGGGGCGCAACCCATCATACTTTGTATTTTCCTTCTGGGTTTTGAGGATGTAGGGCTCACTCACATCACATTGTCAACCTTTTCTCCTCAATAGTAAAGGTTAGAACCTCTTTTTTATTATTTTTTAAGGCAAGCTGAAATTCTAAGATAACCACTTGTATCCAGGAGCTGGAAAACAAAATAAAACATAAATACAAGACTCACAAGAGTTGGCAACATTTAGTGACATGAAAAGTTTTCTAGAAATCATAACTACTCAAAATAAACTTGAGAGAAAACATTGATTTAAGTGTATTTCTAATAAAGATGTGGAATAGAAATGGTTGGGGAAATTTTCACAAAATGTTTTTTCCATTAGAAAATGCTGATTCATAAAAATCAAAACTTTGCAGGAATAGATAGGTTTTGAAAAATTGTGCAAAAATTTCAAAATTGTTGAAATGTCCCATTTTGCCATTTTCTAAATTTGTGGGGTTCAAAATGACTATTTGCCTAAAAAGAAAGTTAATTTATAGTAAAAAGTGTAAAAAAAAAAAAGTCAAGATCAAAACAAAATATTTTGAAATTATCAAAATGAGATGTTTTGATTGACCCACTGACATTTTTCATATTTGTGGTTTGAAAATTTTTCAAGATTTTGACATTTTGTCTCGATTTGGGATGGGAATTTTTTTCAAAATCTCAAAATTTTGAATAAGACAGAAAAACCTAGCTCTAATGTGGCATGGGTTCTTGAAACATAGACATATAAGGGGGGGAACAACACTCCCTGTGGCTAAATTATTACTTTGAGTAAATAAAAAAATAGAAAGATGACAAAGTAATATGACAACCAAATGACTAAGAAAAGACCTGGATATATACAATGTATATTATTTACATTATGAAATACTTTGTAAAAACAACCTTAATTAATCCTGCTTCCCTACAGTCTTCCATTATATTATATAAAACTATTGAAAGAAAAAGGCGAAAAATCTGTTTACCTCATTAAAGTTTCATCCTCATGTGGAACTTCTATCTGCTGGACATCTGAATATTGGATTCAACTCACTTGAAATTTATCATAAATGTTGTGTGCCTACAAACACCTACAAAAGTGTCTTCTCTTGTTTTCCTTTTGTGTTTTAAGAAAATTATATGACTGAGTCCTAAGGAAGTAATATTTACTGGTAAGAATTCAATTCAGTTAGATGCAAGCTTATCTACTAACATTCAGATTAGATCATTAAGTTAAGAAATGTCTGTGCATTTTATTTTTGTGCTCAGCTCTAAAAAATGGTGGAGTAGGGAGTATTCTGCCTGGACAAGAAAAGACTGTGTGTAGGAGTGTGCTGGAAAGTAATTATGAGTCCTTTATTTCACTAATTATTCTTCAGCCTTTGAAATGTCAGTGTAGGTCAAAATGGCAGCCACAGTTTCAAACTAAGCAAGAATATAAATGGCATGGACATGCTAGATATGTAGATGAGAGACTGACTTGGTACCAATATTATTTCAAATTGTGTTTTAATGTAAGATGAGAATCAGATATTGGAAATTTAAACATTTTGTTTTTCAGGTTTTCAAAATACCAATGTTGATATGGCATCTTCACTGTTACTTGCTCTTTTTGTATGAAATTTATTCACTGATCTCCAAATAAGGCAAATTTGTTATTAAATAAAGTACTAATTTAACATTCCGTTATTGTTCCTACTTCAGTAAACCAAATCCACTGAAGTAAATGGTGTTACCATATTGTGCCTATATTTAGGGTGCATTTGCTGGGAGGACAGGGTGGCGGGGTGGGGGGGAGGGGAAGGCGGGAGAGGATTAAGTTATCAAGCACCAGGAAGTGTGCTCTAGGTTTTTGGTTCCCTTTCTCTAGTTTGGGGTCTAGAAACCTTGTAGAAGGGAGGTTTCCTGCTAGCTGCCATCTGTGATAAATCTAATTAAATATTTGCCATCTATCTATTTTATTTATAGAGAAACAGTTTATTTGGGGATGGGTGGTTAAGTCTGTGGTGTAAGTGATACTGACTTTTTAAATATGGATCTGTAATAATTCCCTCCTTGCAATGGCGTGTGTTCTTCCATCCTGTGTTGATAGATCTTTGGTTGTTTACAAGAGTTACAGGAGGACAAACCACCACATTCTAGACTATGTTATCCTGGCCCTTGGATCCAGGAGATTTGTCCCAGAAACCTGAAATAAACCAGCCTATTGCAGGAGCAGGGACAGCTTTGCTGTGATGGGAGTTGTGCTGTTGACAACTGTAGGATCAGGATTTACCTTGAGCTCCTCACACAGTCCCATGAATGTGGCTTTCCTCATGTGAAAGTTCTGCAGCCATTTCTCATTATCCCAGATGTGCATCACAATGTGATCCCACCACTCAGTGCTTGTTTCCCAAGCCCAAAAGTAGCGTTCCACTGTGGTCAGCACCTCCGTGAAAGCCACAAGCAATCTCGTGTCGTAGCTACTACACGTGGTGAGATCAACAGCACACTCCTCTTGTCTTTGTAGTTTAAGGAACAATTCCATTGCTATTCATGACGCATTGGTCAGAGCGAGCAGCATACTGGTGAGCAGTTTGGGATCCATTCCTGCAGCCTGAAAGAAGCAGAGCGCGCAGTACACAAACCATTGAAAGATGGCGCCAAATGCAGACGGAAGCATAGGGATTGCTGGGATGCGAAGCAATGCATCACGGGGCATTGGGACAGGACCCAGGGCTTTGGGACAGGACCCAGGATTCCCTGTGACCACCTCTGCCTTCCCACAAGTCTTAGCGACAAAAGAGAAAGAGGTGCTCTGTGGGATAGCTGCACAGAGTGCACCGTTCCAAATAGTGCTGCAAGTGTGAACACGCTATTGCACAGGCAGCTGTCAGTGTGAACACACAACAGCAGTTTTCCTTCTGTGATCTCTTAGTGGCACTGTAACTGCTAGGACTGTAACTTTGCCAGTGTAGACATGCCCTTATATGGCTGCTATCACTGTAGTGAATGAGCACCATAGTGGATTTTTTGTTTTTAGTGTGACCATAATTCATGTGAGTTTAATCCCCTTCATCAATTCTTTTTCTATTGACATCAACACACATTGGATCAGTGATTTCTCCAATTCAGGTATTTCTCCAGTGAGACGCTGACATGATGTTAGAGTTGAACCGAAAGCATTACAAAATTTAGAATTCTGTTTAAGATTTCAATCATCTACCCTACATAATCCAGGCAATATGCCTCAGATGTATCACTTCTGGAGTTAGAGGACAGCTCAGTCTCCTCCCATGGATTCCTGGCATCTCAGAGACTGTAAACAGGGATAAAAATTAATGCTTATTGGGATTCATAAAATGAGAACACCTGTTCACTGAGGAGCTACACAAAGATCACCAATTAATTTTAGAGGCCACAGAATAGCTGCCAGCAGGTAAAAAAATTGTCATTACCTGTCTGATCTGCATTTGAACTGATTACCTAGAGGTGAAAAGCTCAGTGTCTCATTTCCAGTGCTCTAAATTATCTAGTCCCAGTGAAATCTATTTAAAAAAAAAATCATTGCAGAGAGAAAATCAGGGTCAGAAATCTGCTTAAGAGTTTTCCAAAGATTTGCATTTGCCAACCCATTTGAAACCTGATTAAATTGTTTAATCCTTTATTGAGGCATAACATGACTAATTATTTTGCACTTTTCTGAACTGTATCTTCTAAAAGCTCAAAGTATTTTTTTTCAACTCCAAAAGCAAAGTAGGGTTTCTCTCGCCTTTATCCAATAGTCTACAAGACATATGATTTCTGGGTCTGCACATGTGGATGTTTCTACAGAATATAAGAATTGAAACTTAGTCAAATTTTATCTTAAATCTCTGCTTACTTTTAAGTAAACAAGTATAATTCTTAAATTATTCTTTTGTGCCCCATACAAACATTTATCCCATGAAATAAATGTTTCCTCTGTTTCTTGTTTATCTCTATGTTTTAATGTATTTGATAATTATTTGTAACTTAATTAACTGGTTGGGAATAACATGGTTTATTCTCTATAGACTGCTGAAAGCCATTGTACCCACTGTTCTGACCAAGGTTTTTTTTTCTATTGAAACAATGCTCTTCATCTTTAAACTTTTGTTTTGTCACTCTGCCATCTTGTCGATAGGCAATGACACGTTGAATTGCCTTTCCCTGAGTCATTCTTATACAAGCCAACCCAGGAGGTACTTGTGTGCTGTTAGCATTATTTTGTTCTTCTTCAATAGGATGGTCAACAGCAATCAGGACATCTTTTTGTCTGAATGACAGTAGTGTCCACATCACCTGTTTGCAATGCAGCAGAAGGCAATTGTGTTTCCTTCATTCAGGATGGCAATTGTTATTAACTAACAATATTGTCATAAGGAGGACTGGAGATTATGTACAATCTGTCCTTTCAAAGACTGTCACAAATGCAGCAGCTATCTCATTCCTAGCATGCTTTCTAAATCCCACTAGTTACATTGTTCTTCGAGTTAGTCTCTTTTTTCAATCAAGTTAATAAACGTTCTGCCTACTCTGCCACATACTTGCATATGGTGTTCAATGGATATTTGTTATGCAAATGGTAATTTGCTTAGTAGTAGTGATATGATCAAAATAGCCCTCTCCATGTCACAGGAATAGTTTGATAGCATGTGTGTCATTATTTATTAATTTAGTGGATAGCAACTTCAACCTCAGAACTGTTGAGCCAGCACTTTCATGAGCAGTAAATCCACTGGGGCAAACAGTTCCCACACAAAGAAAAAATCATGGGAGGTTGTAGAGGTAGGAAAGCTCTGTGAAACTGATCTTGCAGAGTTTTCTGGAGCTGTTCCATTTGGTGAGAGGGATTTCTTTGAGCCAGATTACCTTCCATCAAGATTTTGCATGGAAAGCCAATCTCTGTAGCAGATGCTGCTGCTGAAAGTAGCACTTTGTGTGCACTGTCTCATAACCTCTATCCAGCTCCACCCCCCCACCCCCCCAAGCTCCTGTGGATGAGCATTCAAGAAGGGTGAGTAAGATAGGGACTGTGCAGTGGAGGCAGCGATTCCTCTCTCACTAGCAGGCAGAGGTAGAACTATACATAAAGGGTCTCCATCCTCCTCATAAAAATCTGGGTCCTGAGCCAGACCAGTGAATTAGACAGAGAGATAGGTAGGTACATAGATAGATTAGATAGATCATTGCCTCTCTGCACAGGCTCACCCCCACACCAACAGTCAGCATTACCTTAGACATGTTTCTTCTCCATGAAGCTGAAACTTCCCCTCCACAGAGGGAGGTTCCAGAAGTATTGACCAGATGGGGGGCTCCATCAGGACTCGGGGTAGAAATTGGGGGCACCACAAGGTATAGAAAGAGCAGAGAGCATCTGATTCAAAACCTAGTCATTGGTCCCGAGGACTTCATATCCTGTCCCTCACCTCCTACCTCAGGGAATGATCCAGTTGAAATGTAGTGGTACTATGTAGCTCCCTGTCACCAATATTTTTTCCTCCACATATGGGATGATCTGGAGTGTTAACTTGAATTATGATCTGTCTGGAGGTTCTGGATAAGAATTCATTGAGATCTTGTGACATGAGATGTATCCCTGGGTGATTTCTGTAAAGTTCTCTTTGCTGCAATAAAAAGGAAATACAAAATGCTTAGTGCTGCCAATTTCCATGCTTCTAAAAGCTGTTGATTCATGCCTGCCTTCTCATACACTAGATTCTTTTCTCAAATAAAGGAACAGTAGAGCTAGATTCTGATCTCTCCTACGCCAGTATAAATGGGGATTACTCCACTGAAATCAAAGAAAGAACTTGTGTAAGAGTAGAACCAGGCCCTGCATATTTGTTTGTTTTTCATGTCAGTGAAATACATAAATAGATTGACATAAACATGTGCCTGTCTTTCCATTTTTAAAACATGAATTATTCAGTAAATATGACAGCATATATTAATTAGAAATAATTAAAATATGAGCAGTGTTGGAGGTACATGCTGTAAGCATTGATAATCACATTTAGCTAGCAAACATAAAGACCTGATTCTGATCTCACACCAGCATACACTGGCTATAACGTCTGGTGTAAAGCTGAAGGTTTTGATTTTGTGGAACACAGACACATTCCAGTGGGAGAATGGGCTGTATGAACATGACGGTTTTCATTGCACAGATAGGGAAGCTAGTCTTCTTGGTTGGAGACTAGCTGGAGAAGTCACGAGGGCATTAAACTAGTGATGCAAAGGAAGTTGCTAAAAGGACAAATGTTGTACAAACTCAAAGTGTCAAAGAATGTGAATAGAAGATATTTTTCAGATGCTTATATACCAATGCTAGGAGTGCAGGTGACTAGCAAGAGGAATTGGAAATTTGTATTGCTGAGAAGAAATTTGATATAATTGGCATTATTGAAACTTAGTGGGTCAATTCCCATGGTTGGAATGTTAAAACCACTGGTTATAACCTATTCAGGAAAGATAGAGTGGTTCTAAATGATGTGTGGGCAGGAGGAAGGAGTAGCACCATTTGACACCATTATCTGTTTTAGTGTTAGCAAAAACCCAGAAGCATAGGATCTTGAATGCATATGGATCAATGTGCTAACTAACACAGCCCAGGAGGGGTTACTGGTGGAAGTCTATCACAGATCACAGAATCAAACCAGACAATAGGATGAGTTACTCCTTAAGCACCTGTCTGCAATGTATGAAAATAAATATTGTATTGTAATGGGGACTTTCATTATGGGGACATATGCTGGAAGTCTCATTCAGCCAGTCATAAAACATTAGTGTTTCTAGAAATCATAGAGTATGATTCTAACACAAAAAGTATTGCAGCCAACAGGAGACAACTACTTTGGATCTCTTTTTGACAGATTAAAAGCACTTAATCACTGGACTGGAAGTTGGTGATTGCCTAGGGACAGTGATCATGACCTGATTATATTTAATATGATCAAACAGTAGATAATCCCAACTATTATCAGATATATAGTATCATTCCAGTTATCTGAATTCCCTTTATCCAAAAATCCTAGTTATCTAAATCCACAATGTCCCCAATGTAGACCCATATTTTTTTAATCACCTGCTAATAACTTTTCAATTAGCCTCTTATTGCCTGTTAACACTAATCAACAGCTTTGTATTTGTATAGCGGTTCTGAATGGTTCCCTGAGGTTACTGGTCTACACTAAAAAGTTAGGTTGACCCAGCTACATTGATCAGTGCTGTGAAAAATCCACACCCCTGAGCAGCAAAGGTAATCTGACCTAATCCCTAGTGTAGACAGGGGTGGATTACCTTCACCAATGGGAGAACCCCTCTATTGGCATAGTAGTGTCTACTCTGAAGCACCACAATTGTAGACAAGGCCTGAAACCAATCTTGTTTCAGCAGCAACAGCAGCTTGGTGGGACAGTGCTGAAGAGGAAAAGTTATGTATTCGAAAGAAATGCTCACAAACAACAGATCTCCGGCCTGAAAAATTTAATCCTGAATGGGCAAAGGTCGGCACCATAATAAACAACTGAAAACAGGGCCTTATAGTGGGAAGTGTTAGACAACCTTAATTATAGGTGTCATTATAATGATGATTCACTTTGGGAGCTCTCCTGGGGCTTTTTAAAATTATGTGGGATTAAGGGGTTTTTATCAAAGGAAATTTATATTATTCAGTTAAAAGTAATACTTCAAATGTCTGTGAATAGTGACTTTGGATTTATCCAATAATCTGGGCCCTTCCATGGAAAAAGAGAAAAATCACTGATGCTACAGTAGCTGTCTCTCTTTTTCCTTTCTTTTTTCCCCCAATCCCTTCCAGATTGGCTGAATTTGTAAATTTGACAGAAATGTCATGGTCAACTATTTAATCTAAATTATATGAACATTGTAGGTACAAGGACACATAAATCCATTAAGGGAAAGGTCACTACATTCTATTTCAGAACTTACACTCTGTCATGCAGGTGCTAAGAGAGTGTGCGTGTGTGTGTGTGGGAGGGGAGATGGATGTGAGACTGCTGAGACATGAAGGAGTTGATGCAGGCTGCTAGGTGAGGAGGCTGGTGCAGCTACTTGGTGGGGGTTGTTGATGGTGCTGACTGGGGTGCTGCACAGCATGGGACTGAAAAGAGAGCTTCTCCCCTTTCCTGTGCTTCACTGTGCTCAGCTTCAGAGGATGGGAAGCTTTGCTTTATGAGGCTGCAGAGCCATTAGTCTCTTGAAGTGGCACTTCCCTCCCTGGCAGCTAAGCACACTGTCATGGAGGGAGTGCAGAGGAGCTGCCTCAGGATTTGATGGCAGTGGAGGCACAGAAGAGGGAAAACCAGAGATGGGAGCAAGATGGCACTTCCTCTCTGGTGCTATTTCCCCTGAGCCATAACAATTGTAGAGTTTTGCTGCTTTCTTATCCAGTGCTCACTCCTCTGCAGCCTTCCTGCAGGTTGCATCCCACAGGTTAAGAAGCCCTGATTTACACCAGCCTTCTATTTATGCATGATGTTCCTGACAAACATTATGCAGTGTAGTAAATCTTACACTCAAGGTAATGTGTTACAGGAGTTAAAACTGTACTTTTTGTAAATGATTCCTAGATTCAATTCTAACTAGCTTCTGGGGCCTCCCCAGAAATCTCTAGGAAATAAACAATATTTAGTGCAGATGCAGAACCATTAATACTCAATAGATAGATTGTTCTCCATATGTGGTGAAACACTTATTAGGACAAGATGGGGAGGATGAACTAGGAATTAGACCTATAATGTGAAGCAAATAAATAAATAATCGGTACCTTAATCAAGAAAAAAAGGATCGTAAGAGTTCAGGGAGGATTGGCCTGTTCAGTATCTCTGAATGCCACAGCATCGGGGCATTGGGATCAGGCAGAGGTAAGCGAGATGCAGCTATGCTTTTGCAGACATTGTGTGTTCTTCTGCCCAGGTTTCTCTCACAATACCTACTGAGTCCAGTCCATAGGCATCTCCTAAGATGGACTGCCAGGGAATACACTCATTCCCATCCTCAACCCTATCACTCCCTGCCACAGGGCTTCCAGAAAACAGGCAAGTCACATGAGGGACATTCCCTAGGAGTCACCATTCCCTGAAATATTCAAGGGACAGCTAGAGATTGGGACAAGTTGGGTTACAACTCTGTATTTCTAGTTAATTCTTTCCATCTACTTTGTATTGCCAGCATCAGTGAGCCAGGTGCCACGTGTAGCCCTCAAGGCTCTAAATAATGACCCTAATGAGCAAGAGAGTCACAAAGAAAACATGTATTTGATTACGAATGAAAACGTCTTCCCTGAGATGCACTTTGTGATTTTTTTAACCTGAAGTATTGGAATCAGGTTGTCATGAAGGCATGGTGGTAGGAGACTCTGTCTCATCAACTACCTCCCATGGCTTTTTCTGCAGCCCCAGGGACAGCTGAGGTGAGAGCTGGGACCACTCTGAGTAGCTTGCTGCAGCTGCTCAGCAGCTCCCCCACTGGTCGCCTGCTGAATCACAGTGGAGGGAGGAAGGCAGCTCCAACAGCTCCATTACCAATTTCCTTGCTGGGCAATGAAAACCCAGAGACAGCAGGTTCTCCCTGAGCTTAGGTAATCACATAGCAAGGGATCACTCTCCATGCCCACACAGCCATTTAGGGCAGCCCAGGAGGAGTGGGGGAAAGAGAAGTTGAGAACCAACAACTGCATACAATTTCCTCATTCTCTGCCCTGGAACAGGTTAAGGCAGATTGGGAGATGCTGTAATTTACACCAGTTGGCAAGAAACCACAGGCCAGCTGGAGACAGTCAGAGAACTTTAGTTGCTCTCTCTTCCACTCCCAACATATCTCCTATCCAGAGGCTTCAGGAAGGTAGGAATAGGATACTGCTGTGCTGGCTTTACACCTACCAAGGACCCCTTCATGCCAGGAGAACATACAGAAGGGGACTCATGGGTGGTTACTACTCCCTATGCATCTCTGTGTATCGACTGGTCTCTTTATTTGTTTGGAATAATATACTCAGCCTTCAGGATGAACAGATTGGAGACCCCAGGTTTATATGAAGGGCATTTCCACATCATTCTAAGCTTTAAGAAATAATCACTTTTTGATATTGTTTCTTGCTGTCACACTTCATTTTCCCTATTTAATTGTCATCCTATTACTATACCTATTTATATGCCCCCTTGTACCATCCAAAAAATTCCTCACACTCCTTGGTGTTTGCACTCTTCAAATATGTGTTCACTGTTTCCATGGTCCTTGCCCTTTGTTGTCATTTAGCCAAGTTATGCATGTTTTGCTTTCTTAATCTTTTCTCAATGTTTGTACAACATTTTGAAAAATCTACAGCCTTATATAAGAACTAAGCATTAATAGATTAAAAGTCAATCCCTGCAGCTCAACCTTCTCCGCATGCCCATTGCTCACATATACTGTCTCTGGACTGCCTCCAGTTTAACTACATCATTTTGGTAGTGGGGCTGCCAAGAGCTAAATTCAGTACTACATTCCACCCAATGCAGTCACCAGTTAATTTATCATTGCTCCCATTTAATAGAAGCCACTTATTGCAACTTTGAGAGACAGAAAAGTCAAACATAGAGGTATAATAAGGGGATGTATTTATTGAGGATGATGGAGTAACTAAAACAAAGAATGCAGCATTCTGTATGTATTTATTTAACACATTGTTGGGGAGTATGATTGCAAAATCAATCTGACCTTTATTATAATGCCTTTAGGAAAGAAATATTGAGAAAATAGAAATTACAGGGCACCAAGTAAGCAGGAATGATTTTTTTTTACCATTGCTTACAGAATCTATTAAAGAAATATATCTACAGTGAAAATAATGCAAAATAAAACAATGCAAAAGTTGGAAGGGGAACAGAGAACTCAGTAAAAATACAGCTTACATTTACAGGGCAGCTGTAAGTTACCATAATTCCACTGATTTCATTAATTTACCACAGCTGAGGACTGCCCCAAAATGTCTAGTTACAGCACTGTTGAAATGCAGCCATCTCTGGGTGGGAAGGAAGCAACCAAGTAGTGCACAACAGGCAATAGGGTCTTAGAAATACCTCTATAGGTTGATAAGATAGATGTAATTTTGGTCACAGACACTGAAAGAATTAATTAGAATGATATTAGAAATGTCAGACAACAACAAGCATATGTATCCATATGCAGGAGTATTGCAAAATATGTAGGTGTTGGGCTGAAGTTAGAAGAAGAGCTAATCTTTTGGGGGCCAGTAGCAGGGCTGGCGGATGGGCTGATGCATGGAGCAGAGTAATTCTCCCCCAGGCCAAGGAGCAGTTAAAGAGCTTGTGGGCTACTTGTGTTATATGAGAATGTGCAGTTCTCTAAAATTCTGCTATGTCCTTATATATCAGGGCATTTCTACACTTACTGGGGATCGATGCTGCTGCGATCAATGCATTGGGGGTCAATTTAGCAAGTCTAATGAAGATGCACTAAATCAACTGGGGATCACTCCCCCAGTACTCCATTGGAATGAGAAGCATAAGGGAAGTCTACGGGAGAGCATCTTCCATTGACTCAGCGCGGTGTAGACACCGCAGTAAGTCGACTTAAGCTACATCAACTCCAGCTACGTTATTCACATAGCTGGAGCTGCATAACTGAGCTCAGTTTACCCTCATAGTGTAGACAAGGCCTCAGAATCAGCCGTGTTGCTTATAAAGGCTCTGAACCTGCAGAGAGGGGGCTGGACTATTTTAATACTAACATACACTTGGGTACTAAGTCTATCATTCTTGGAGCCAGCCAGGATTTAGCATACGAAAAGCACTGGGATGGGGATGGTGTTTAAGTTATGATTACAAATTGATTCTCTCATCCACGCATAATACATTATAGCATACCACTACCTGTTCCCCTCAGATCAATTAGGACACCTGTTAATCAGCCACCCAACTTGGTATCTAATCTCCAGGAAGTTTAGTTCCCCAAAATTAAATCCAACAAAGCAAAGTTGAACAGAAAAGTAACTATCCCTCTCCCTGTGGCACCAACAGTATAATGGGAATCATAGTTAATGATCTGAATCCAAAGCCAAAGCTTGTTTTATGTAATGCTCACTCTTTGTTAAGCAAAGCTGTTAGAGCAAAAGAGCATGTTATTGATTTCAAAAATTGATTTTTTTTATGTGTGTACCTAAAACATGGCTCCCAAATCAAAGCTCTTCTATTTTTCCTGTTTCAGCCTGACCTGTGTTTTTGCTATAGATAAGTCTAAGCTGTAAAGTTTAGATTTGGATTCAATCTTTCCCAAAGATCAGGAGTATTCAGATCTATGGTTTTGGTTCAGGCCCATCTATAATTTTACTTTTTTTACTAAATGTCATTGATTGTTTTACATCTTAAAAAGGAGAGAAAATGGCCAATATATTGTTAAAGATATATTAAATGTTTTGTACTGCTTCTTTTGAACATCTGACAATTTATATTTCAAGCCTCCAGTTGTAATTATTGTAATTATCATTAATCATCAACTTCCAGATCAAATCGAAATGCAGAACACTGAAAAGGTCAAAGCAATGGAGAATACTACTCTCTTTCAGAGATAATATGTGACATTAACATTCTGCTGCCTCACTTGGGTGACAAAGATTGTAATCAAAACAGAAAATGGCACAAGATTAATCTGCTCTAGTGACGAGGAGCATTGTGTCGGAAACACACCAGCAAAATTAACCCATTCACTTTTCAGTCACGAATTTGTAATTCACAGCCTAAACTTTGAGGTGCCTAGAGCTCTCAGTTCCCATTGACTTAAAGGGATCAGGTCCCTAGATATTTAAGTCAGATTGGTCCAACTGTGCAGATGGTATTTTTACTCAAGTAACACTTCACCAAAATCATAGGATAATGTGGAGGAGGTAAGATGATTGAGTCCAATTTTCAAATGTGGGCACATCAGTAAAATGTCTCAACCCTGCCTCTGCAAGTTCAAATCAGCTGTTACATTAACTTGGTGCCCCTGCACCAACACTGGAAAGATTTCAGGGTCCTAGAAAATTAATCAGGGACATGATAGCACAGATCAAAATGTGGTGCTTCACCCTAGGATGACCACCATAAACCAAAATTTAACAGCATCGGGGTAAAAGAGCATAACACTGAGTGGATTAAAAATTTATTAAAGCAAACACCAACAAGAGATAAAGAGATGCTAAAGATAGGTGCTATGCTTATGCTTCTCCAGTCTTCTGAGACCCAAATTCCAGGACTTCTCAAATATAATTATCAGAGGGGTAGCCATGTTAGTCTGGATCTGTAAAAGCAGCAAAGAGTCCTGCATCCGACGAAGTGGGTATTCACCCATGAAAGCTCATGCTCCAATACGTCTGTTAGTCTATAAGGTGCCACAGGACTCAAATATAATTGATAATTGCTCCAAGATTGCCTCAGCTAGTTCCTTGAGTACCCTACGATTAATTTCATCAAGCTCTTCTAACTTGAATACATCTATATTAGCTAAATATTGTTTAACTTCTTCTTTCCCTATTTTGGCTCGCATTCCTTCCACCTTGTTATTAATATTAATTGTGTTGTGTATTTGGTCACAATTTCTCTTTTTAGTGAAGACTGAAGCATTAGTGAAGACTAGGCATTATTCATCTCAGCTCTTATCATCCATTATTAGCTCTCCTTCCCCACTTAGTAGAGGACCTACATTTTCCTTCATCTTTCTTTTGCTCCTAGGGGATTTATAGAGCCTCTTCTTATTGCCTTTTTTATCCCTTTCTAGTTGTAAGTGTTTTTGTGTCATAGTCTTTCTGATTTTGTCCCTAGATGCTTTTTATTTTATTTTTTGCACTCATCCTTATCAATTTGACCATGTTTCCACTTTTTGTAGGATTCCTTTTTGATTTTCAGGTCATTAAAGAGCACCTGATGGAGTCACAGTGGCCTCTTCCTAGCTTTCCTTCACTTTGGGATAGACTGATACTATCAAGTAAACTGAAATTTAAGATCTTGAAAACTTGGCTTACAGTGAGACTTAAAAAGCCCAGTCTATTTAGTTTATCCAGTTGAATGTGAAGAAGTGATTTGTTCACAGTCTGTAAGTACCTACATGAAGATTTCTAAAAGTAGATGGCTCTTTAATCTAGCAGGCAAAGGGACAACAGGTCCAGTGGATGGAAGTTGACACTAAGACAAATTCAAGCTACAAATAAGGTACAGGAATATGGTGGATTCTTTGTCATCTTTTGAAGTCTTAAAATTAATATTGAATGTCATTCCAAAAGAGCATCTGTCTGAGCTACAGGATATATAGGCTTGATTCAGAAATTCTGGCTGGTATTCTAGGGCCTGTGTTATGCAGGGCTCAGACTAGATGATCATAATCATTCTCCCTGGCCCATGAATGTAAGAGATTATGTGCCTAATTATATTTTAATACTGGGTTAAGATTAGAAGGGAAAAACTGCTGTATTAATATAAATCTTTTTTATCATTATTAAAAAATAACCTGTCAACTATTGTACAATGTACTTAGTACATACATACATCAAGAATGTAACATTTGTTCCTCACAAAATGGCTTACCTTTTATTGATTTCCAGTGGACCATTAATAGTGTATGGCAATACAGCAAGGAGAAGGGATGACAGCAATGAAACTGTTAAAAACTGCATTCACGCCCCTCACCCCCCGTTTTGTTTCATCAGCATTAGGAGAGATAGTATTGGATTACAATATTACCCTAGACTCCCACAATGCTACTGTCAAAAATTACATTATTTTCAACTAACACCTTGTCAAATTACTCATCGTGAATAGTATTAGTTGCAAATTTAGCCTTTTCATGAGTTGCTTGAAAACAGTTTTGATATTTGTGATTCTATTTTTAATTGCTCAATTAGTCTATGTGACCATATTTCAGCCTGTAGGTTATTCTCAAATGGTCAGCTAAGTTGCTTGGTGTTTCTGCTCCCCAATAAATTGACTGACACTTTTTAAAGAAGCTATTTGCGGTGGTGGTCATATTGGTCCCAGAACATTAACAACAAGGTAGTTCAGGTAATATATGTTATTGGATTTAACCTCCCACCTACAGTAGGTACACCAAGACCTCAAGAAACAAAGAAAACTATAAATACCATGCAGATCAAGATCATCAGGCTGCCCCAAATCGAGACATAGGGGACAAGGTGTGGCTCTCTATCCAGAACCTTAAACTGAGCTGCCCATTCACCAAACTAGATTACCAATACCTGGGCCCCTTCAAGATTCTAGTACAGGTAAACCCAGTGGCCTTCATGTTACAGCTGCCCAAATTCTTGAAGATCCATCCTGTCTTTCACATCTCATTTTTAAAGCTCTACACTGAGAAACCATACCCAAACCACTCCAACCTGCCACCGCCATCCATAACAGTCCACAGATAGGATGAGCACTTGTTCCACTGAATCCTCAACTCTTAATGAGTTAAGGGAAGGCTCCACTACCTCGTGGACTAAGAAATCTATGGTCCAGACAAGCAGTCTTGGAAACCAGTAGAAAACATCCATGTCCTGAATCTGTAGCAAGAGTTCCACTGGAAGTACCCCAAGAAACTGGGCCCTGGGGCCTCTAAGAGGTGCCTTTGAGTGGGGATACTGTCAGGCATCAGGGCCCGCAGCACAGCCAGTCTCTGGGCAATGTAACAAGCCCAGCTGACCTATAGTAGGCTGCCTGATTGGCTACACCACCTGATTGGTGACAAGAATCAGCAGACCAGCTCTTAAGCCCAGCAGCAGCGTGGTGGCTGCTCGAAGCATTCACCCATGGCTTCAATGGCTCCTGGGCCTGTTTGTTCCAATCTGTGCTCCTATCTTGTTCCAAGTTCCTGACTTCTGAGAAGTCCTGGCCTCTGATTCCTAGCTACTGACTCCCGCTCCACCCACTAGGCATGACCACCAACATACTGGTGTCTGACAGAGGGAATGCAGCAGCTTCAAAGTCTACTGCAGCCCTAAGGTAACAGCTGCATTGTGCTCGTACTGGTGCAATTCCACCCCTCAACTCCTGTTGGACAACTCATGGGCTTTGGCTGTGCACTAGGGAGAGGATTTGGCCCTATAAACATAAGCAACCCCAGTTATCCTGTTGAAACTAATTTTCACCATGCTTGACATGAAACACAAAAGAAACATTCTTTCCATTTAGACTAATCTGCTTTCATATGCAAAACTCAAATGTGATCAAAAAACCTGCTTCCCACACTTGTAATGAAGTCCAACATTGTGCATTACAAGGGGAAAATATTAATCATATTGCCTCAGTGAGTGTAGCTGTTTTGCTTTTTAATGTTCAAGTTTATAAAACATATTTTCAGATTATTTTTACTAGATTACTTTAATTGATGTTTTAGAAGTCTTTTTAATTAGGTTTGAACATTCAAATGTGGAAATGCTGTCTTTGCCGTGTGAGAGGAATGCCCTTAACTTTGCTGCCTACTGAGCAATGAACTGAGAGATAAAATAAAATAGAACTGGGACTGGATTATCTCTATTCTTAATACCAAGGGTCAATTAACTGTATCATTTACATGAAGAAAGTTCTGTTCTCCTGCACAGTCCCTAGATGTCTATTATACTCTCATCAGAACATCATATCAGCTATTAGAAACATTTGTCTACAATTTTAGACTTACTTAGAAGTTATTTCATTATTAAAAGATTGATTTGACCCATTTTTGGACAGTTTTATTGATGACCAAAGATCCTAACCCTAACCTCGATGGAGCTTCCCTGCTTATAGTTTTCATTTCATGTACCAACCCACTCTTTATTTGATCTATCTGGTGCTAGGAAGCCTTGTTTCTAATGCTGTTTTTCTTCTTGAAACATGTATGCTGAAGCTATTCATTTGCATGAGGAGTTCTCTTTTTCAACAGCAGTATGTCTTAGTGTCCTTGGAGAGAAGGGCCCTATTCAGCATTCAGCAGAGGAGCTTGAACTGCCTGAATCTGTCTCATTATATAGGCCATGTGCAATAAGCCACGGTACCTAACAGCTGCTGGTGATAGGATTAAGGGAGAAATATTTAATTTCATGCAAAAGCACGTGTGCCGTGATTTCTGCAGTAGCTTCTACCTGCTCCCTAGGGTGCAGGCTAGATATATGGCATAACAGAGAAATTATTTAATTGTGTCAAGAAAGTGAGGTGATGTTTGTTTAAAGTAAAAATTAGTTTTGCAGTAAAATTGATTAGTTGATGGTTACTTGACTATCACAGAGGCTGTTGGATACAAAGACAAAATTGCTTTGTTAAATCTTGTGGGAGGGAGAGAAATTCCTCTGAGACTAGAGAAAATACATGCAATGTAAATTTGGATTAGTCTTTCTGGTTTGTAAATCAATAAAACAGGAATGTGTGCAGAATAAACTAGATCATCTATCAAAACGGGTTTGTATTCCTATTTCTACCCCCCTCAGAAACATGTGTCTTTAGCATTCCAGTGCATAAAAGCCTCCTAGACAAAATAACAGAAATGGAGTGTAGCTCAGTGCAGATGTATTGCCAATGACAAAAACAAGTGAAGATGAGACTCTCACAAGCTGCTTCCCAGAATCTCTAAACTAGATCATTCTAAAATTCCCAGGTGACAACTAGTGTATATGAAGATAAATCTTCTCTATCTAGAGTAATGAAGACTGTACTTTATGCAGAATACTAATAAAGGACATAAGGAAGGAGGTATATCTTAGCAGATTTGAAAAGAGGCAGGGCAAAAAACAAACGCAGGTAAGAAAACATAATTATGTTCAAAACCTAAAGTATCCAGGAAGCTTGCTTCCCATTATCAGTAATCAGATCAGGTGTCTCAGACGCAACACAGTGAGAAAATGTTAATTTGGTTGTGTCATTGAATGAGTGGATCTGTAATGTTTTAACATCCAGAAGTGTTATGTGGTGAATTTAATTAGATTACTTTCATTATTTTTTCAGAAATCCTTTTATCTGCTGAAACCATTCAAATAATTATTACATTTTACCCCTTGATGCACAGAGTATGTGGTTAGTATCAGAGGGGTAGCCGTGTTAGTCTGAATCTGTAAAAAGCAACAGAGGGTCCTGTGGCACCTTTGAGACTAACAGAAGTACTGGGAGCATAAGCTATCGTGGGTAAGAACCTCACTTCTTCAGATGCAAGTAATGGAAATCTCCAGAGGCAGGTATATATCAGTGTGGAGATAACGAGGTTAGTTCAATCAGGGAGGGTGAGGTGCTCTGCTAGCAGTTGAGGTGTGAACACCAAGGGAGGAGAAACTGTTTCTGTAGTTGGATAGCCATTCACAGTCTTTGTTTAATCCTGATCTGATGGTGTCAAATTTGCAAATGAACTGGAGCTCAGCAGTTTCTCTTTGGAGTCTGGTCCTGAAGTTTTTTTGCTGTAAGATGGCAACCTTTACATCTGCTATTGTGTGGCCAGGGAGGTTGAAGTGTTCTCCTACAGGTTTTTGTATATTGCCATTCCTGATATCTGACTTGTGTCCATTTATCCTCTTGCGTAGTGACTGTCCAGTTTGGCCAATGTACATAGCAGAGGGGCATTGCTGGCATATGATGGCATATATAACTTTGGTGGACGTGCAGGTGAATGAGCCGGTGATGTTGTAGCTGATCTGGTTAGGTCCAGTGATGGTGTTGCTGGTGTAGATATGTGGGCAGAGTTGGCATCGAGGTTTGTTGCATGGGTTGGTTCCTGAGTTAGAGTTGTTATGGTGCGGTGCGTGGTTGCTGGTGAGAATATGCTTAAGGTTGGCAGGTTGTCTGTGGGCGAGGACTGGCCTGCCTCCCAGGGTCTGTGAAAGTGAGGGATCATTGTCCAGGATGGGTTGTAGATCACTGATGATGCGTTGGAGAGGTTTAAGCTGAGGACTGTAGGTGATGGCCAGTGGAGTTCTGTTGGTTATATGTGTGTATGTGGTTGATTACCTACCCCAGCACCACACCAGTGATAGAGTGAACTGTGTAACCAGGGGAAAGAAACAGGTTTAAGGACAAGGGGAACAGCAGTGCCACATTGATGTACTGGAGAACACTTGTCAGAAACGCATCTTGCTAGTTCTGAATCTTTGGAAAGTGAGGAGTCTGCATGGACATAGCTTCCTGAATTCCACTGAGTGTGCAATGTACTGTTAGGGTGACCAGATAGCAAGTGTAAAAAATCGCGATAGGAGGTGGGGGTAAGAGGTGCCTATATAAGAAAAAGCCCCCAAAATTGGGGCTGTCCCTATAAAATCGGGACAGCTGGTCACCCTATGTACACTCAACAGAAAATCATTCACTTGGCTCGAAGAATGCATACAGTTTTTTTCACGAAGATTCACCTATACAAAGGCCTAGACTAAGATCCTATTCTGTGACAATGAAGAGTGAGTGAGTGTGACAATGAGGCTATTAAGAAATAAAGGCCCACCTGGGGGGCTGAATGACTCATGGGATTGGAAACTTGCTAGGGCGTCATTCACGGCTAAATCACTGGTTTGAATCTAACTAATTTCATAACGACAAAATGTTGTTACCAACTGAAGTTGTCAGTTGCCTATGTGAAATGAGCTGTTACTTTAAATCCATCTCCTAATGTCAAAGTTGCCTTCATCACACCTTTGCAACTTGCTAGCAAGGGGGCCCTTGGAATACTGCATTACTACCTAAGTCCTGGAGATAGTCCCTCCAGGTCACAGGTTTGGAACACAAGTTACACATTTTAGGGGGAAACACAATACTTATGAAGGCAACGTGGATCAGTGGACAGAGAGATGGACTTGGAATCAGGAGACCTGGATTCTTTACATTGCTTTGTGCAATTTATCTGCTGTGAAGTACTTCATTTTGGTGCCTCGGTTTCCCCAACTGTAAAAATAAGGACAATGACTTACTTTCCTTGGTAAAGCACTCGGAGACCTATGAGTGAAAAACACCATCAAAGAGCTAAGTATCATTATTATGCAGTATACATTATGTCCTGTAGCTAAATAGGGGAACTTTGGTTTCAACTGCTGTCAAACCATTGCCTTTTTATATGCTCTAACTTTGCTTATGGTTCTTTTCAAAATGCAGTCACTACAGTGGATAAAGAAAAAGAGGGGAGGAAATGCATACATACGTGAAAAGACAGCAAATATAAATGTTAAGCTGGATGGAGGATGGGGAAAGATAGAGAACCCTTCACTACTGAAGCACAGATTATAAATTAGTCCTATTATGCTGCAGAAAAGAATGATATGGTGGAAATCATTTTTGCCAGAAATAAAAGCATAGGCAAGTAAAATTTTATACTTTCCATCACCCCCATGGTTGAGGACTGCAAAGGAGTGGAGTCGTTTTGCATGCTCCTTTGAAATTGTGTTTTTTTAAATCCTAGCTCAGGCTTAAAGCCTTTATTCAAATACAATTCCAAACGCCCATAAAGACATACTGTTAAAACAGCCCAAAATGGTGATTTTATTTACTGTTTGATCACCTCCCATGTAACTGCTGATTTCTTTCTAACCATTATAACTGTAGCTGCCTACATTCAAAGTGGTTCCCCAAGGACACCAAAGAAAGCCTGTAAATCCAAAGGCAACAGTGTGAAATGAAATATAAGATTGCCCTTTTATGTGCTGCAGACAGATATACAAAATTTATTCTTTAAGGTGTCAATTAAATAAGCAGCTAGAACTTTTTCTTAGTGACTAAATAACATCCTTAGACTGGTCAGTGTATGGTGACACAGCTAAGGTCACAGTGGTAAAATAACAGTGACTAACAACTGATTGTGGGTTATTTGATTACCAAGTAAGCCACATATATTGTACTTTCTTTGTGAATGAAACAGTTTGCAATGCCAGTTTATAAAACTTGAGTAAGAAATGAAATGTGCCATTATTAGTTAACACTTTTGCAGAGAAAGCAGAAACAGTTCAGCCTGCACATATGACTTAATGCTTACATAGGTCTCTTTTTGTCCTTTCTTCCCTGCTTTATCCATTTCTATACAGGGGTGAAAGTAACATTAAACCCCTATCGGTATGGGGGTCGGGCCTCGGGCAGAAGGGGCGGGGCTGGAGGTCAGCGTCCCCCAGTCAGCCCATCCGCGCTGCCTGGCCTACGCCACCCGGGGCTCCAACAGCGATTTAAAGGGCCGGCCCCAGGGCAGCTTCCCCTTTTATGCCCCCCCCCATCGGTGGCGATAGTTAAAGCGCTGCCATGGCTGTATACAGGCCAGTACCAGCAGCCACTTTTTACCAATATGCATACCGGCCGTACCGGTCCACTTTCACCTCTGCTTCTATAATAGAGCAAATCTCTTTTTGAGATTACTAAATAATCTAAGTAGTGGTAGATTATTAATTATTATTATTATTATTATTAAATGTTTATATTACAGTCGTGCCTAGAGTTCCAATCAAGATTAAGGTCCTGTTGTGTTGGGTGTACAAGCATGCATCACCAGATCACCAGACAGTTCCTGCTTCAAAGTGCTTTGTCCTATTAACAAAAGAAACAGTTTAAATAGCCCCAGAAAGTTTTTATTTAATTTAAATTAAGGGGACCTGATATTTAAACCTCTTTGTATTGGAATTACACATGAGTTACTGAGGGTACGTCTATACTTACCTCCGGGTTCGGCGATAAGCAATCGATCTTCTGGGATCGATTTATCGCATCTTGTCTAGACGCGATAAATCGATCCCAGAAGTGCTCGCCGTCGACACCAGTACTCCTGCTCCACGAGAGGAGTATGCGGAGTTGACGGGGGAGCCTGCCTGCTGTGTGTGGACCCGCGGTAAGTACTTTGTAGTTTGAACTAAGTTACTTCGACTTCAGCTACGTTATTCACCTAGCTGAAGTTGCGTATCTTAGTTCGAACGGGGGGGTTAGTGTGGACCAGCCCTGAGAGTGCAAATGGCCACTTGAATGTCTAAATGGTCATTTTTGTGAGCAACTTGAAAATCAGACTCCAACGGTCTGATTATCTAAGATGGGAGCTGTGGATTCAAACTTGCACCTCAGAAAATCAGACCATTAACATTTCTTTAAAATATTTTAAACAGTCAATATAAAACATACACATACATTTGCATTTGAATGGACGAATCATAGAAATGAAGGGATGGAAGGAACTTTCAGAGGTCATCTAGTCCATTCCCCCCAGGCTGAGACAGCCTACCTAGGCCATTCCTGGCAGATGTTTATCTAACCGATTCCTAAAACCCTCCAATTATGGGTATTCCACAACCTCCCTTGGAAGCCTATTCCAGTACTTAACTACCCTTATTATTAGAAAGTTTTCCCTAATAGCTAACCAAACTCTCCCTTGCTTCAGATGACACTAATTATTTCTTGTCCTACCTTCATTGGACATATAGAACAATAATCACCATCCTCTTAATAACAGCATTTAATCTGTTATTGGGTCCATCCTCCCCACTCCATCTTCTTTTCTCAAGAATACAATTCCATTTGGAGTCAGAGACAAGAAAGAGCAGAACTTACAGTGTATGTCCTATCCTGAAAATAATTATACATTGTTCTCCAGCAGTATTTTAGCTGGCAGAAACGTAATGATCCTACATCATGTAATACAGTGTTTCTCAAACTGGGCTTGCCGCTTGTATAGGGAAAGCCCCTGGTGGGCCGGGCCAGTTTGTTTACCTGCTCCATCCGCAGGTTCGGCCGATTGCGGCTCCCACTGGCTGCGGTTCGCTGCTCCAGGCCAATGGGAGCTGCTGGAAGCAGCACGGGCCGAGGGACTTACTGGCCGCCGCTTCCAGCAGCCCCCATTGGCCTGCAGCGGCGAACCGTAGCCAGTGGGAGCCACGATCGGCCGGACCTGCAGACGGGGCAGGTAAACAAACCAGCCCGGCCCGCCAGAGGCTTTCCCTACACAAGCAGCGACCCCAGGTTGAGAAACACTGATGTAATATTTTCCAAGCAAAACAGACAAAACAGATACATACTAACGTTTAACAGACCTAAAAAGCACAGTACTTAGGAAGGCAGATGTAGACAAGGCACATGGTTAAGGATAGAAAATGTGACAGAAAACATACCAACTTTTATCTGTAGACAAGCACTTAAAGTGATATAACCTCCCTAGAGTAGATGTTGTACTTATAGCAGTATAAAGCACCAATATAGCTATTTCTTCATGGGAAGGTAAACAAGCTACACTTGTATAAGACAACTTTATACTGATATAACTGTGTCCACAGTAGGGGTTGTATTGGTATAACTATATCAGTAAAAAAAATCACAGTCCCTAGCCAAAATAGTTACATTGGTACAAAAACTGTGTATACATCAAGCCTAAGTATCACTTGTAAATAGAATCAGGATTTATGTTTACTTTATGGTCCAGAGGTTACTTTATGATCACTTAAACATGTGCCTAAATATAAACCAGCTTCAACAACATAGTACACGCATGCAGCAATTGTTTAAACAATGTTGTCATCTAACATTCATATTTAAAGAACTCATAGCAATGAATCAAAATTGCACCCCAGTAGAATGCAGACTTTGGTATACTACCCATAGTAATGTTACAATCAGTAACTGATCCAATTCATTCTCAATGGCTCCGTAAGAGTTTATTTCAGAATGTGCTGTTCTATATGGTGGGGCCCATTTTTTCCAAAGACTGCATATCTGAAATATGTGCAGTTTTAATGAAACCAAATGTAAAAAACTTCTTTTTGATTTAGAATTGTTTGGAAGCCTGCACTACTTACAAAGTATATGAAGAGTGAATTTATAGAGAACAGGGAATACAGGATACAACAAAAAATCCACATATTAGAGGGAAAACTTCAACTCACCCTACACACTTAATTGAATGGAAATAATCCAAATTAGAAGTTAAAAACATAGCGGTTTTGTCCTGATATTGCTTTTCTTCGCATTCTCTGAGTTTTTCTCTCTTTTCCAAATTTTAAAGAATTATTTTGAGCCTCTTGTTGTCTGCTCAATATAACAACAACCACATCAGTGCCTTGAACAACATCTCATGAGGATTTTAATATATCAAGGATTTGAAATGAGTAAGGTGTTGAATGCAAATCATTTGCTGTTCTAAATTATTTCACGAAATTTGAAAACTTCATAGATCTTTTATTTTTTTCTTGAAAGCATCCCTAGCATATATTCTTGGCTTCGATGAGCATGCAAGGGGGAGAGGAAAGGGTACAAAATGTGTGAACTCACTTCAACACATGTATCCCTGCCAGAGCCCAGCTATAGTATGGCTGGGGAACGCAGGCACTGTTTTTGCTATCTCTGTTAGTGGCACTAGTTGCCCCAAAGGATCATAGTCTGGTCTATTCTCTGAACTGGCATACCACAGAAGGAGCACATGTTGTAACAGTTTAAAGGATGGCAAGGCGGCCAGTGCAGCATGGGCCCAGAGCATCCCGCTGTCAGTGCAGGGCTCTGGCTTTAAGACAGTTTAGCCCTTGGGATTTAACATTTGCACAGCAGCACTATGTACAGTTCTTTTGCTAAGATAAAGTTGTTTTGCTGATCCTCAGTGATCTATTCAGTATCTGCCTCTTTCATCCAGGCTCAGAGCTGAAAGGGACATTAGTTATTAGGTGCAAAACACTCTGGAACCTGAAAGGGAAAAGAAGAGGGCCAAGGTGAAGGTAAAGTAATATTTCTCTGCACCAGTAACTTTAATAAAATTTTCCTTTTGACTTTCCAGCTGCATATTACTGGCTGGTTCAAAGCTTCAACTAATGCTTAAAAGGAGGAGACTGTTGACTAATTTGCAACAATAAAAATATATTCCTAATGAACCTTGAAATGAGCCTTCTCACTGGAAACTGTTCCTATACCTGAAAAGATGTCCCTATAGTTCACACACCACTGCTTATGTTATATGGAACATAAACCAATGAAATCACTGAATAATTGATGCTGGAAGAGACCTACAGTAAATGGATTTCCAAAATGAGATTGTAGCATTGATTTTAATCATAATATCTCAATGAGGCTATTATTGCATTGTGGGCTTTAAGATATACCACTGCATGCTGTATGTATGTCACTCTTCATCATAGGCAAAGTCATGAGGTCCTTTCTCAAGCAGAGCACTGGCCCTGATCCACTACTGCCTTACTCCAGTTTTATGCAGGTGTAAATTCATTGATTTCAAATAACAAAAGCTTTGAGTATGGATGAAAGAGACAGATACTGAATAGGATTAGATTGTATCTTAAAGGCATAGCAGGCAAGGTACATAGACATTGACAACAAAAAGGTACATAAGGCATTGGCAGGGGAAATGTACATAAGGTTATACTGAGTGGCAGCTCTGACACACTTTAAATAGGTCCCTTCTGTGCCTGACCAGTCCTTCTGGTTTGTGCAGAGGAGAAGCTGGGCCCTCCCTTACCTCATCCTTTTCACATGGCTTCAGTGCAATTACACCAGCCTAAAAATGAGGTTAGACAGTAGTCTGTCAGGCCTATTGAATTTGCCTGGGTTGTTCTGAATTAGGACCTCAACATTCAATCCTATAGGCATAAAAGAAGTTTCAGTTTATCTACCAATAGTAAACATCTTCCTTCAGTGAATCAACACTCTGCAATATGTCTAAACAGGTTCTAGACTCCATTCCCATTTGTGTCACTCTAGCACTGCACAGGGGGCATAGACCTGGCCTAAACAGCCAGTTGGGTATTCCCTTTATGTAGCGGAATCAGCAAGTGGTATCATACTGGCATAATTGCCTCTGTGTCACCCAGTCATGGCTCCTAGAGTAGGAGCATTCTGCAGTGGGAGGGGGCATGGCTCAAGTTAAGACCTCTGCCATGATAGATGCCAAAACACCGATCATACCCTTTTGCTCAAGAAGCCTGAAATTAATATATAGGTAAGAAAAACTGTCGCCTTTGAGGAACATGGACACAGTTTAGCATTTTTCAAGTTGCCTGTTTGTTTATTGTTTTGTAGAGTACCTATTGCCTTTGCATCCAAGCACCGCAGTAAAATTTGGAGATTTCCTTTTGGAGTTGTTTTGTATGCCACCAGCATCCCCGTGGCTTCTGCATCCAGTCATGGCTGGAGATTAAGCTATCATTACAAAATGTGCAGAGGGAGAACAGTTAGACAATCCTAGAGAGCAGCATATTGCCAAAACAAAGGGATTTGGAATCTATAGTAAATGATTCTCTATAGCTGTTTTTAATGCAAAAAACAGATTTGTTTTCAAATTTCCCTCTGGAACAGCAGTGGCCAAACCTTTTGGATAGGGCTACACAATGAGTATAAACTGAGGCCCTGGCTTTCAAAAGTCCCTGAGCTACTCTTTTCCAACCTGACAGCTTGAAGGCTTTTTGTAAGCTTTTAGGCTTAGTTTTTGCTCATTGTGGGTCTTACACCACAATCCCTTTGGTGGTAAACACTGTGATGTTTCTGCTTTGTCCTGGGCCTGCATCCAGTTTTATTCCCAGCTATCTAATGTGCTTCAAGCTGACTTGGAGGGACCATTTCTGGGGTCCACAGTGCAGCTTGGTTTCCATGCTTATGCAGTCTTTTGTCTTACCACTATCACAAACTACCTTGGTCTTGAAACTCCCACTAAAGGTACTAAATTTAATGCTGGTTTTTGTGATGTGACCAGCTTTCAATTAGGAACTGTGAATCTAAAAAAAGACAAATAATAATAAACGACTAGTAAATTTCAGCTAACTCGGATCTTCCACTCATTTAAAAAAGGTTACCATTAACTCTGGCTTGAATAGAGACTTGGAATGGCTGAGTCATTACACTACTTGAATCTATTTCCTTATGATAACTATCCTTAACCTCTTGTCAACTGTCTGTAATTGACATCTTGATTATTACTACAAAAGTTTTTTTCCTGCTGCTAATAGGTCATCTTAATTAATTAGCCTCTTAAAGCTGGTATGGCATCTTCTCTGTATGTATATATATATATATATACTCTTATTATATGTTCCATTCTATGCATCCGATGAAGTGGGCTGTAGCCCACGAAAGCTTATGCTCAAATAAATTTGTTAGTCTCTAAGGTGCCACAAGTATTCCTGTTCTTTTTATAGAAAGTATTTGGTTCAAGCACAAGTTATTGGGCAAGATACAAAAATCACTGGTTGACATTTTGGGGCCTGTGTTATGCAGACTAGAAGGTCATAAAGGCAATAACATTTGGCCACTACCAATCTAGTCATACTGAACAAGGAAACTTGAAATAAAAGGCTCCATATCCCATTACAAATCTAAGTAATCTAGCACAGCCGAAAGCTTGTATTGAAATAAACCGTCAGTTATTACGAGTAACAATAAGCCTGTCCCCTCTAACAAAGGTCAAGTAATAAGCCTTCAGTTTCTTGCCTTGGTCTACCTTCTTTCTCTTAATATACCTCTCTCTCTCTCTCTCTCTCTCTCTCTCTCTCTCTCTCTCTTACACACACACACACACACACACACAATTGGTAGAGTTCCTTCTCATTCCCTCACAAACAGTCTGTCTGGTGATGATGTTGGTGTGACGTTTTGGGGATCTCCCAAACCAGTAAGGGGTTAGCTTGTCCACAAGCACAAAGTCTCACCCTGGCTCTCTCCCGCCTACTGACTCCTTGCAGGATGACACCAACAGCCCTTCCAGCCCCAAGTCTCCTCAAATCTGTCCTTCTCGAATTCTTAATTTTATCAGACACTCGGATTTTCCCCCTCTTGTTCCTCACCCCTGAAGGCATGAAATCAGACCCCCAGTTGTCAGTTATCAGTTCACATTGGAGCACACACCCTCCACACAGTTTGCACACCAGAGACCTGTTTAGGGTAAAAAAAGGAACCAAAAGAGTATTCAATAGGAAAAACAGAGATTCAAAGATGAAATATTAAGGAAGAGCAAACATAGACAAATTACGCAGAAAATAAACATAAAGGCACAGCTCAGGCTTTTACACTTCTATATTTGATAAAATTCTAATACAAGCTACCTATTGCCTTTGCACAGTTTCCCAGCATGCCGCATAACTGTAGGGGCGGATCCAGCTTCTCACTCAAAGTTTCCTGCCTAAAGGATGGCCCTCAGTTTTTGGATGAACATTTTCATTTCAAGCCTCCTTTTGTAAAGGCTTTTTATCCTTTTTTTTCCTTTGATTTTTTTAAGTCTCCTGAGATGGTGTCTCGTGGTTATTCAGAGTGGGGGAATAATCCACAGTTTGTCTCAATGTCTTTCCATTAACTTTAATGGTCCATCGTTGTTCTTTCCTAGGCTGGACAATGGATAGGTACTTGAAGCTGGTTTCATGTAAACAACTTTGGGAAGTTGTTTGGGAAGTTTGATTTGGGAAGTTCCCCTCCCAGACTGACTGGTCCCCACCCTCCTGTGCAGTGGAACTGAAGTTTGTGAGCACAGTTTTCTATACATACAAATACATAAATTCATAACCTTGGTCTGTATATATATATCTCATAATGACTATCAAATTCAGAACATTACAAACATTACAAGCTATCACAAAAAAAATCTTTTCTCAGTATTTGGATAATACAATGACATAGTATATAATCAGTTGATTTAACCATTTATGTTTGCGTTTTAAACCTTCTGTTCTCCCCTTGGGGTGTCTGACTGTAACAGTTGGGAACAAAGAGCATTCACCATCACTTCTCCAAATCCAAGTAGAATGGTCTTCATTCTTGGCTGACTGGCTGACAGTCAGTCATAGTGAGACTGAAAGAGATCACTTGACTAAGTCCCATCTTACTTACTGTCCTAGTATGCAGTGGGGTCATTGTAAAATTGGAGCAGGATTCTTCTTCAGTTGTTCCAAAGTCTTTTTAGATGGTCTGGAGGGGTCATCACTTTACGCAGTGCACTTAAGTTCAGTTCAGACATCCCATATCTTTGGTTTAGACCAAGACGATGGTGTTATGCTCTCATTCTGAACTTTATCCTTTATTTCATTACCTGTGAAACCCCATCACAGGCTTGAAAGGTTTTAGATATGGTTATTCACAATTATTATACCTGTACCATAATGAATTAGTTGCTTCTCAGACAGAGAGGCAGGAATAAGAGGCATGAGGTGATATCTTGGACATCTGGAGAGAGCTCAATCTGAGGGGAGGAACCATAAGGAGCAGAGAGATTTCTTTCAAGGAGTCTGAGCCAAAGATTGCAAGAGAACAGATACCTGAGGAATACTCAGTTTGAGGGGCCAATGCTCAACACCAGAGCTGGAGAGAGGACTCCAGAGTAGCTGAGATAGACTAATGAAGAGAGAGCTCAGAGGGAGGGCTGATTGGTTGAGACACTTTGGATGTTGGAGTGAACTTGTGTTACTCCAAAATATGTTGGACCTAGACCCTTCTTGTTGGAGAACTGAATCATTCACAAGGGCACATGGCCTACAGGGGGTGCTAGAGTGGAAAAATCCCTGCACTGCTGTGTCCTGGCAGGAGCGGGTGCCCTGGAAGCGTGCTCCATGACAATTCCTATGGCTCTAATCTTTCTCAGAGTAATAGACATTTCCTAACAAGGATTTATTTAAAAATACTTTGTATGCTCATTCTCTATTCTAAGTTTTCTGGGCATATTCAGGTTGCCAATGAAGAGAGTTAGCCTATCATTTGAGTGGCGTAAATCTCATGAGCTTTGAAACAGTTTGCTTGCCAGAATAGTTTGCTTGGTTAATTCTTCCCTGCAACCCCCCTTCCAGGGCAGACACTGCACAGAATATTGAGCATTTTCTCACTTCTTGCTGCTGGTCTTTCATGCCTCTCTTGTTCTTGCCTTGATCACCTGTTTGGATCAGAGGCAAGGGTGTATTTTGAGATCAAGTTTCTACACAAGTCTCTCATGAGTCCTCCACTCAGTAAATAAGAGGGAGGATTTTGTCTATCCTTCCTGTTTTGGATTTTTAACATGAAAACCATTCTCATCTAGCTCCACAGGTGAATTGACATTTCTTTACAAAAAGGCAAAAGAGTCTTATGTGAAAACTGCATGCATATACATTCTGTGCAAAAATAGTATAACCTTTTCTCTTTGAATAGTGTCTTAAGAATGCTACCAGGAAGACAATTAATGTGAAAAATGAATGTTTTATACACTAAGAAATGAGAGACTTTTTGAATATCAGCCTCATTAAATTCTCATTATTTACAGATGAAGCAGTTTGAATTACCCTTGTGATTTTTTTCTTTTTTTTTTTTTTTTTTTGCTTTTCTGTTTCTTCCATTATTCTTATCAGCAGCATTTTTGTCATTTTAAGTGCTCAAATTATACTAAGTATTTAATTATTTTGACAGCTCATAGCAAAATATATGTGTTGAATGGGAAGCAAGTTGAATAATATGAACCATTACCTAGGCAGTAGCAGGAAAAGCATCACAACTAAAGAAAATCCAGTAAAAGGGGGGAAAGGAGAATTTTAGAGAAATTGCTATAGAGAATTTAGCCAATCTCTCATATACAGTGGGATACATTATAAGCCAAATCAATGACAAAAAATGTTGTATAGTATTTCTGAGTAAGAGAGTAGAGAAAGGAAAAAATAAAGGTTGCTCTCATTGTTTTTCACTGATGTGAGGTTTGAGTGCCATAAAAGAAAATACAAAACTCAAGAGTCTTTTTCTGAAGAAATGCACTGTGTAATAGCAATAGCCACTTTCAGAGCCTAAAAGGGATTGATGCCTAAAATTGATGCCAGGTTTTATAAGATCAAAAAATAAGATAAAACATTTCCCAGGAGTGATCCCACCCTCGTGTCCCAGACTTTACCACCAATTTTTAATTCTAGTGACTTTTTTTCTTTCTGGAGTCACATTCTGTGGAATTGTTTTTAACCTAATCATTTCAGAACAATGTTAGAGTCTGATCCAAAGCCACTGAAGCCAATGAGAGCATTTCGGGTTTGGATCAGGCTTTAAGTGCAAGTGATTTGTCTATTGTCTAACATATTAGTTTATTGTCACTGTCCTAGCAAAGTAAACAAACTGCATTCTGCAACTAGTAAAAAGGAAGATTCTGATCTTTCAGTGGCTAGCAGATCTTTGACCCACATAGGATCCCACTGACATCAATAAGACTAACTTTTAAAACTTCCTTTTCATAATAAAATAATGTTCTTTACTGTTATCTTAATTTTAAATCTGTTTCCCTTAACACTGGGACCAATATTTATTCAGTAAAGCTCTCCATGCAATCACATATTCATGCTCCGTATTTTATGTATATATTGTGTAGCAGTAAAAAATAACGAACCCATTGAGACACCACAATAAACCAAGACTATACTCCATAAATGGAAAATATGTAATAGACATTTGAAATATAGGAATACAAATATAATTAGCAAAAGTAGCTTGAACAATTAATGCTATCCATAATTACAATATGCAAACAAAGAAACCATGAGGGAACAATTGCACAATAATGAGTTTTTAGGTACTGATTGGAAATTCTTATCTGAAGTAGTGAGAATGCAGCTATCATAAATAAAATGAGTTACATAGCAGGGGAGGAATTGTCTAATGACTTTAGAAACGCTTGCATTATTAAGTGAACACACACATACAAAACACCACCAAAAGTAACATTAAGGGCCAGAGTCTGATCTCAGTTACACTGGTGTACATTTTTATTGTTCTTACGATTTATTACTTGTTTCCGCTAACACAAAAAATGTGCCCTAATAATCTACATAAGGCTATATTTATGCTACAAGCTAGACTTGTGATTCGAAGCTCATGTATACATATTCAAACTAGCTCAATAAGAGCGAGCATGAGTGGCGGTGTCACAACTTAGCCATGCCAAGTACAAACCCCCATGAACCCTGTCAGTATGTACTTGGCAGAGGCTCAGCCATGTCACCACTGCCTGTGCCACCACAGCAATACTACTGTTACACACATAAAGGATGTGAGTTGGGAATCACACCCTCTAGCTTGTAGTGTAGACATAGCCTAATACAATGCAAATGAAGAGATGGCATAGTGGAAAGGGAAACACAAACAAGTAGGATAATCAGGTATCAATTGGCCACATCCTGATACTAAAAAGTGCTAATGCTATGATGTTTATTTAAGCCATGATTAACTTACTACATATTATGGAGGTAATCTTAAGTAAGGAGACTCAAATTATGAGTTTCACAGTGTGTTTAATGCAAATATTCAACCTCTTATGTATGAAAAATACAGCACAACATCTCCAAAAATGTAGTACTTCTTGAGTATAGAATGAATTTTATGAGAATATACAAGTAAATATGTTAATTAGTTTAGGAGTTAAAATTAATTTTAAATGGTCCTGTTAAGAAATGTAACATTTGGTTTCAGAGCTCTCTGTTATACTTCAGGAACTCACTAATGGAATAACAACACAACTTCCCATATAATTAACATTTGAACTCTTGTCTATATGCTACATTTGAAGGAGGTATTTTAGGATTAATGGTCACTTCTCTTTCCCTGGCCCCCAAATTCTTCATAGCTGAAAGTTACTTCTTCAGCGGAAGCTGAATAATGCTGTTTTACCACAGAGAATTCCAGGGAGAACTGTCCTTTCAAAATGGCTGTCAACTCCACCCATAGTTCTCCGGGGGACTGAGGCCAACCCGTTCATAAAAAACCTACCTCCTCATAGGAAAAATCACAAACAAAAACCAATTTAAGCAGATAAATTATTTGCAACGAATAAATTGACCACCTGCAATATTGACACTATAATAATTTCTAGTCATTGTGGCCCATCCTGACAATGAGCATGTGTTAGAGTCTCCAAATTGGCATTTATACTATAAATGAGCAGTTAATATTTGTGTCAGTAATCCATAGATTATACAACAGATGTCTGTTTCTATAACAACAGTCTCTACATCTACTCTGTCCATCTCCTATGCATGTAATGCTTCCCGATATGGTCTGCAAGTCCACCAACTTCTCTTCATTAGGCTCTGGTCCTATAATATGTACATGCTCAATGTTGCCCCATGAATAGTCCTAAACAAATGCATAAAGTTGAACACGTGTGTTTGCAGGATTGATCCTAAAATTTCTCCTGAAGATCTTCCTCTACAACGATGTCTACAACACAAGTAACACTGGTCTACAATTTTTGAGAAGTCGTCTGCTTCAGAGATAAAATGTGCTATTTATTATGTATTTTGATGTGCTGAATTCAAATATGACAATTGAAACAACTGATTGGCTACTGTTTCTAAGATATTTAAGTTTTTACATTTTATGTCTATGTATATTGTGTAGATAGTAGAGTTTTAATCATAAATTGTAAACCTAGGTCTTTTCATGTGTTTATGGTTGCTTTACATGATAATATTTCACCTGTCCTGTTTATGTAACACTTTAAAAATCAGCAAAAGGGTTATATAAATAAAATTTATTATGAAACAAAAGGCAAAAAACTATTATGTACATAGTTTGGTCCTATTCAGTGTCTACTCGGCGCTTCTTGGCTTGTCTCTTGTATTCATTAAATGGAGCATCTCTTGTCACTGTCGAGCAATAGTCTGCAAGCATTGATGGGCTCCATTTGCCCTGATAGCGTTTCTCCATTGTTGCAATGTGCTGGTGAAATCTCTCGCCATGCTCGTCGCTAACTGCTCCGCAGTTCGGTGGAAAAAAATCTAGATAAGAGTGCAAAAACTGTATCTTTAGTGACATGTTGCAACCAAGGCTTTTGTATGCCTTGAGGAGGTTTTCCCACCAATAACCTGTAGTTGTCTGTCTTGTTTCCAAGAAAATTTATTGCCACTAATTGGAAGGCTATCCATGCCGTCTTTTCCTTGCCACGCAGTGCATGGTCAAATGCATCATCTCGAAGAAGTTCACGAATCTGAGGACCAACAAAGACACCTTCCTTTATCTTAGCTTCACTTAACCTTGGAAATTTTCCACGGAGGTACTTGAAAGCTGCTTGTGTTTTGTCAATGGCCTTGACAAAGTTCTTCATCGGACCCAGCTTGATGTGTAAGGGTGGTAACAAAATCTTCCTTGATTCAACAAGTGGTGGATGCTGAACACTTTTCCTCCCAGGCTCCAATGACTGTCGAAGTGGCCAAACTTTCTTGATGTAGTGGGAATCCCTTGCACAACTATCCCATTCGCAGAGAAAACAGCAGTACTTTGTGAATCCAGTCTGTAGACCAAGCAAGAGAGCAACAACCTTCAAATCGCCACAAAGCTGCCACTGATGTTGGTCATAGTTTATGCACTTCAAAAGTTGTTTCATGTTGTCATAGGTTTCCTTCATATGGACTGCATGACCAAGTGGAATTGATGGCAAAACATTGTCATTATGCAGTAAAACAGCTTTAAGACTCGTCTTCGATGAATCAACTAACAGTCTCCACTCATCTGGATCGTGAACGATGTTGAGGGCTGCCAACATGGGAGAAAATGTGGGTCCTGTGACATTGATGGTTCAGGACCAGAAGTTTCATCCTCTTCCTCTTCCTCGTCTGACTCAAGTGAGAATGATTCTGGTGCATCAGGAACCGGCAGTCCTTCTCTGTATAGCTGATGGAATGTTTGGATAATGCACAGTCCACTTTTTCTTCTTTGACACACCTTTCCCAACTGGAGGCGCCATGCAGAAGTAACAATTGCTGATATGATCTGTTGGCGCTCTCCAAATCATTGGCACTGCAAAAGGCATACCTTTCCTTTTCCTGTTCAACCACTGGCGAAGATTTGTTGCACATGTGTTGCAGCACATGTGTGGGGCCCACCTCTTGTCCTGATCTCCAATTTTGCAGACAAAATAAAGGTGATAGGCTTTCTAAACCATAGTGGTTATACTGCACTTTTGTGATGCAAAAGTCACTTCATCACAAACATAGCAGAAGTTATCTGCACTGTTCACACAAGTACGAGGCATCTCTGCTCACTTTGGCTAAACAGAAATGTGTCCCTTTGCAAAATCAAACACTGACAAATAAGAGAGCACAACACTGTATGATTTCTAGAGCTGATATAGGGCAATTTGTTCAGCAGAGTGATGTAAGCTTCATTATGATTGTATCATCCTTGACTTCTTAGGAATAACGTGATGTAATTCATGTCATGTATGATGCAATACCAGCTTCAGATTGCATCATTCATTGTTCTGCCTAAAAAGCAAGTACTGTCCAAACCCAGTCATAGATTTATTCATAGATCCAGTCAAAGATGTATTTGAGTCATTTCTGGTTTAAATTGAGATCCCTTCCCTTTATAACTCACTTATCCTCCGCCATTCCCAAGTCAAGTGTCGTATATACTGACCCAATAGCGTATCTTGAAAACTAGAGCCAATCAACAATTTTAAGCATCATTTTCATTCTCATTGACCCAGAATTAGTAAAGTTTGACTACATTTATTTCAGAAGCATTTTGGCTGTAGAGCAGTGTAATTATGACATTGTTGCAGGGAAATTTGACTGTTATAGTTAATTGGTAGCTGTCATGGCAGAGGTGAGTCTTCGGGAGAAATAAGGAAGAGATAATAGTGGCCTTGTGAACCAGCACAAGAAAGGCATTTGACCACAAAGTGGACCATAGACGTTAGAATATGGTGTTAAGGATCTAATTTAAACCACACAGCTGTGCCTTACTCTTTTATTTGCAGCATATGTCATCAGTAAAACCATCTCCGTAGTGTTGGATAATGAATAGATTTTTGACACAGAAGACGTTACCTGATTGGCTTTGGTACAGTACACAATCTTTAACATGTGGGCCACTGGCAGGAGAGATCAGAATGGCTGAAAATGATTATAGGGTCAAGATTAGAACTGATCACATTATTCATGGGAAACAACATAGAGTCAGTGTATGTACTGAAATTAGCTTAGTTTTTTTCTGGTTTGCTTACGAAAATTTTTTGAATGTGTTTGTTTTTTGACAGTTGTTTAATAAGCATAATTCAACCTATAGAATGGTCATACACTGTTCTTTGTGAGTATTAATTTGAAGATGAAATATTCCAGATATGTAATTGGTAATTTAAGTCACATGTTATTTCTGTTTTCTCACTGAAGGGAGGTTGTGGAAAGAAGAGGATATTAATGGGTAAGAACGACAACAGTGTCTCTAGTATCAGGGGGTAGCCGTGTTAGTCTGTATCTACAAAAACAACAAGGAGTCTGGTGGCACCTTAAAGACAAACAGATTTATTTGGGCATGAGGTTTTTACCCACGAAAGCTTATGCCCAAATAAATCTGTTAGTCTTTAACGTGCCACCAGAGTCCTTGTTGTTTTTGTAACAGTGTCTCTAGCTTCTCATTCTCTAGCTTCGTACATTCACTTGCAACCTCTACTTCCAAATCCACAAAAACAATGGACCAGAGTCATTGGGTTCCCTTGAGTGATGCAAAGGGGCTATAACTCAGTAACAAATTCCCAGAAAAGAATTCCCTGCTGGTACCTCTATGTTTCTGCTGGGCCCTGCTCCTCACTGCACCCTCTTGCACATCAGGAAGGGAGGAGGACATTTCACAAATAAGAAGGAGCATGTCAGAGGTAGAGAAAGGACAGAGCTCCCATCACAGCAATCCTTTATGGACCCTAAACCCACAGAAGAGCTTAAAGTAGCAATGTATGACAGCTGGATGGACATTTCCAGCTAAAATATACATGTTCACACACACATTCATACATTTGTATAAGACTACACCTATAGTGTATGTTTGAATAAAATCTTTCCCCCAAACATTTGTATGATGAAAGAGCACTCAATACAGGCGGTCAAAAAATTTCAACCTTTGCAGCAAAGTGAACTAAAAATATTTAAAAAATCAGAATTCCACTAAACGTTTGCAGAAAACATTTTCTAACATCTAGCCTTAGGCATGTTCTATTTGGTAACACATAAGGAGCAGCTGATGGTTCATGTGCAATTGCAAACATTGCAAGTCTGGAAAAACAATTCTAGTTCTATAGTCTGGATTGTGTTTGTGTGTGTGTGTGTTTATTTTTCTTTCCAAGATTACTGCTAGTCAGGGCCAGATTAACTCTCCTGTGGGCCTAGGGCTATTAGATTTTGTGGGGGCCCTGTATACAAGTCTTTTTCCTGGGAGGGAATTCGGTGCAGGAGGGGGATGGGGCAGAGGATTGGGGTGCAAGAGGGGGTGCAGGGTCTTGGGGGGAGTTTGGGTGCAGGAGGGGGATTCTGATCTGAGGCAGGGGGTTGGGATGGAGGAGGGGGTGCGAGAGGTAGGCTCCAACCGGGAGGCACTTACCACAGGTGGCTCCCGGCCGCAGTGCAGCAGGGCTAGAATCGTAGAATCATAGAATATCAGGGTTGGAAGGGACCTCAAGAGGTCATCTAGTCCAATCCCCTGCTCAAAGCAGGACCAATTCCCAACTAAATCATCCCAGCCAGGGCTTTGTCAAGCTTGACCTTAGAAACCTCTAAGGAAGGAGATTCCACCACCTCCCTAGGTAACCCATTCCAGTGCTTCACCACCCTCTAGTGAAAAAGTTTTTCCTAATATCCAACCTAAACCTCCCCCACTGCAACTTGAGACCATTACTCCTTGTTCTGTCATCTGGTACCACTGAGGGAATCTGATTCACCAAGGGCAAGTCATACCTGACCAACCTGATTGCCTTCTATAATGAGATAACTGGCTCTGTGGATATGGGGAAAGCGGTGGATGTGATATATCTTGACTTTAACAAAGCTTTTGATATGGTATGGATTGGATAAATGGACTATAAGGTGGATAGAAAGCTGACTAGATTGTCGGGCTCAACAGGTAGTGATCAATGGCTCAATGTCTAGTTGGCAGCTGGTATCAAGCGGAGTGCCCCAAAGGTCGGTCCGGGGGCCAGTTTTGTTCAACATCTTTATTAATGATCTGCATGATGGGATGAATTGCACCCTCAGCAAGTTCAAAGATGACACTAAGCTGGGGGGAGAGGTAAATATGCTGGAGGGTAGGGATAGGGTCTAGAGTGACCTAGACAAATTGGAGGATTGGGCCAAAAGAAATCAGATGAGGTTCAACAAGGACAAGTGCAGAGTCCTGCACTTCGGACGGAATAATCCCATGCACCGCTACAGGCTGGGGACCGACTGGCTAATCAGCAGTTCTGCCGAAAAGGAGCTGGGGATTGCAGTGGATGAGAAGCTGGATATGAGTCAGCAGTGTGCCCTTGTTGCCAAAAAGGCCAACGGCATATTGGGCTGTATTAGTAGGAGCATTGTCAGCAGATCGAGGAAAGTGATTATTCCCCTCTATTCGGCACTGGTGAGGCTACACCTAGAGTACTGCATCCAGTTTTGGTCCCCCCACTACAGAAGGGATGTGGACAAATTGGAGATAGTCCAGCGGAAGGCAACAAAAATGATTAGGGGGTGGAGCACATGACTTATGAGGAGAGGCTGAGGGAACTGGGTTTATTTAGTCTGCAGAAGAGAAGAGTGAGGGGGGATTTGATAGCAGCCTTCAACTACCTGAAGGGGGGTTCCAAAGAGGATGGAGCTAGGCTGTTCTCAGTGGTGGCAGATGACAGAACAAGAAGCAATGGTCTCAAGTTGCAGTGGGGAAGGTCTAGGTTGGATATTAGGAAACACTATTTCACTAGGAGGGTGGTGAAGCACTGGAATGGGTTACCTAGGGAGGTGATGGAATCTCCATCCTTGAGGTTTTTAAGGCCCGGCTTGACAAAGCCCTTGCTGGGATGACTTAGTTAGCGTTGCGTTGAGCAGGGGATTGGACTAGATGACCTCCGGAGGTCTCTTCCAACCCTAATATTCTATTATTCTAAAGCCCCTGCCTTAATCCGACCCTGCTGCTAGTGATGCTTTTTGTGTATAATCAGGATCTTTATTAAGAGTTCACTTATTTCTGCTGTTTATTGTCTACCCTATGTCATAGCCATAACTGGAATGCTACATCCAGTTCCAGAAACAAGTTTTTAAAAGGATGTTGAAAATCTGGAAAGGTTGCAGAAAAGAATCACAAAAATTATTTGAGGGCTGGAGAAACTGCCTGACAGTGAGACATTTAAAGAGCTCAGTCTATTTGGCATACAAAAAAGAAGACAGAGAGGTGGCTTGATCACTGTTTGGGGAGAAAATACTGGGTGCCAAAAAGCTCTTTGATCTAGGGATGACAGGCATAACAGGAACCAATGGCTGGAAGCTGAAACCAGACAAATTCGTATTAGAAACATGGCACAATTTTTAACCATGAGGGTGATAACTATTGGAACAAACTAGCAAGGGAAGTGATGGATTCTTCATCTTCAATCATGATCGGATGCCTTTCTAGAAGATGTGATTTAGTTGAACGCATGTTCCTGAGCCCAATACAGGGATAAATTGATGCAATTTAATGGCCTGTGATATACAGGACACTAGACTACATGATTTAAGGGTCCCTTCTGGCCTTAAATTCTATGAATCTATTAATAACCCTTTATTCACATGCAATTTGTTGCAATGTCACAGAGAATTAGGTGGGAATTAAGGATCTAAAGAAACAAAATTCAGGTTTCCATTGCAAATACCTTCAGTCGTAAAGAAAGTGGGAGGAGAAATCTAGAAAACAGATACAAAACTGGATTTAAATAGAATGTTTTCAGTTTTCTGTGAGGTTCCCTTAAAAAGAGGAATTCAGAAAAAAATAGTGTTTCACATAAGCAGAAGTGTTATCTAAATAAAATTTGTTTCCAGGGCTTTGTCAACTCTTTAAATCCATAGATTATTGGCATAATATACTTAATGGCTCTATAGGGGCTGTTTATGGACTGTAATGTCAGAGACACTTTAATCTGCAATCATGGATACCTAAAATCTCCTTCGAAACCGTTTGCACTTTTCATTTCAAAGCCTACCTGGAGACAGTTGCACGGGCTTTGGCACTATCACCAATGGTCTTTCATATCAAGGCCTATTTACTGATGGCTGTAATTAACAGATTTATGATACAGGTGACTGCTGTGGCTCCCTGTAAGATCAGACTAAATGATTACATCTCTATTATGCTAATATGGCTGCTGTTATGATGTCTAGAATACTCAGACCCTACGCCACCAGCACTCCCAGCTATCTCCGTGACACCACTGATTTCCTGAGAAAACTACAATTCATTGGTGACCTCCCAGAAAACACCATCCTAGCCACCATGGATGTAGAGGCTCTCTACACAAACATCCGACACACAGATGGAATACAAGCTGTCAGGAACAGTATCCCTGATGATGACACAGCACAACTTGTTGCTGAGCTCTGTGACTTTATCCTCACGCACAATTATTTCAAATTTGGTGACAATATATACCTCCAGACGAGTGGCACCACCATGGGCACCTGCATGGCCCCACAATATGCCAACATTTTTATGGCTGACCTGGAACAATGCTTCCTCAGCTCTCGTCCACTCACGTCCCTTCTCTACCTATGCTACATTGATGACATCTTCATCATCTGGACCCACGGGAAGGAGACCCTGGAAGAATTCCACCATGATTTCAACAGCTTCCACCCCACCATCAACCTCAGCCTGGACCAATCTACACGGGAGGTCCACTTCCTAGACACCACAGTACAAATAAGCGATGGCCACGTTAACACCACCCTATACCGAAAACCCACCAACCACTACGCCTACCTTCATGCCTCCAGCTTCCACCCCGGACACACCACACGATCCATCGTCTACAGCCAAGCGCTGAGGTACAACCGCATCTGCTCCAATCCCTCAGACAGAGACCAACACCTACAAGATCTTCACCAAGCATTCTCAAAACTACGATACTCACACAAGGAAATAAAGAAACAAATCAACAGAGCCAGACGTATGCCCAGAAACCTCCTGCTACAAGACAGGCCCAAAAAAGAAACCAACAGAACTCCACTGGCCATCACCTACAGTCCTCAGCTTAAACCTCTCCAACGCATCATTAGTGATCTACAACCCATGCTGGACAATGATCCCTCACGTTCACAGACCTTGGGAGGCAGGCCAGTCCTCGCTCACAGACAACCCACCAACCTTAAGCATATTCTCACTAGCAACCACACACCGCACCATAACAACTCTAACTCAGGAACCAACCCATGCAACAAACCTTGATGCCAACTCTGCCCACATATCTATACCAGCAACACCATCACAGGACCTAACCAGATCAGCTACAACATCACCAGCTCATTCACCTGCATGTCCACCAATGTTATATATGCCATCATGTGCCAGCAATGCCCCTCTGCTATGTACATTGGCCAAACTGGACAGTCACTACGCAAAAGGATAAATGGACACAAGTCAGATATCAGGAAGGGCAATATACAAAAACCTGTAGGAGAACACTTCAACCTCCCTGGCCACACAATAGCAGATGTAAAGGTAGCCATCTTACAGCAAAAAAACTTCAGGACCAGACTCCAAAGAGAAACTGCTGAGCTCCAGTTCATTTGCAAATTTGACACCATCAGATCAGGATTAAACAAAGACTGTGAATGGCTATCCAACTACAGAAGCAGTTTCTCCTCCCTTGGTGTTCACACCTCAACTGCTAGCAGAGCACCTCACCCTCCCTGATTTATACCTGCCTCTGGAAATTTCCATTACTTGCATCTGAAGAAGTGAGGTTCTTACCCACGAAAGCTTATGCTCCCAATACTTCTCTTAGTCTTAAAGGTGCCACAGGACCCTCTGTTGCTTTTTATAGAATAACAATGAACCCTAAAAATTCTCTTGGATTTTTAACTGCATTGCAATGTAAAAAGTCTATTTTATATTACATTTTGTTTTGGAAAACATGCTGGTCTCCAGCAAAATGATTGCAAAAGCCATTTTGTTATATATGAGCTCAACTAAATTGCAACTGAAATCAGTGTTTATTTTTTATACTCCTGCACCAACAACCCCAAAACGCATAACTGGAAAGCACTGATGCTGCTCTTATCAGAATAGGAGACTTGCAAATGGTATAATATGTTTATACCTGATAAAGGTATCATCTTTTTCAGTTTGAGAGGTGACCATAAAACAGAGATGAGCCGCTCTGCCTATGCAATTCCAAATAAGATGAAGCTCCTCTCAGATAAGAGTTAATTCATTATTTTACTTATTTCTAGTAAAGATAATAATATGCCTTTAGCTCCACATAAGGGAATTTAGCTTTACTTAGTTATAACTTATTTTAATAGAAATTAAAGAGTCTGTGGAATTATTCAGCAGTTGATTTCTAACCAGGGTCTTTCAAAGTACTGAATTATGAGTTCAGAAAGATCTGATTGGAAGAAAGTGAGATAATTATTTACAGAATATAATCAGTTTTTAACTTCAGACAGCCATATGTATCTTATTTAAACAGTTATAGCTAAATCCTGGGAGGTACTACACATATCCATAACTCCCATTGTCATCACACCTCACAGAATCAGCTCCTTAAGACTAGAGAGACAGAACTCTCTAAAGGTGCCAAAGTGTATTTTTATTTGTAATAAACTAATGAAATATTTCTAATGCTAAATGGAGGAAAATGACACCCTAAATGAATGCAAACTGTTCAGGCATATATCTAGAGAAGGAAAGCATATAAGCAAAAGTAATAATACATATTTCATGTAATTGTGAAGTTAACTCCATGTGCATGAACTTATAGTAATGATTCTTTGCATCAACTGTACATGTTTAAATAAAGTTTCTATTTCTGACTTCACATCATATTATCTGTGTTCCAGCTTGGAGGATAAAGAATTAACAATGTGTTGATGGGTTGTGTTTTTTCCCCTGAACCACCCAGTGAATGTGGTATCATAATTCTTGAAGTCCAAGAAAGTGTGCCAAGACACAAACTATTTATACAGAAATATATTTTAATACATTTATATCAGGCAGTTAATACAAGACAGAATTTAAGAGAGAAGAATCATCTGGTGGTCAGATTTCAGTTTTACTTAAAAAGCACAGACACTTTCTCTTCCCTTAAATTATCTTTGTAGAGGTGCCCAATGTTGGACAGTTCTTGGGATGCAGCAACATTAGAGCTCTTCTCCCCTGTTGCTGTAATTACCTAGGCAGCCCTGTGTGGAATATCTATCACAAATCTCACCTTTCTTTGAATTTATTGTTGGATTGCAGGATTGTCAATATGTTGTTAAATAACCTGAACCAATCTACAGACAGACTGTCCAATTCTGTGTCGGGGTAGTGGAACCCGTGGTACAGAAGGTCACTCCACACTACAACATTATCTATGAAGCCAGGAGCGGACATGCATGTGACACCAAATTAGTTTCTCTTCTTGGCTACAGAGGCTGTGTGTTCCTGGATTCTCCCCAGGTTTTTCAGAGAAGCCTGGAGGATGTAGAAGCAACCACATGCCCGTGAGTAACAGAGCCAAACAAAAGAAGGAGCCAGATTTTTCAGAAGCATTAGGATTAGGGAAAGAGATATTGAGAGGTCTGGCACTGGTGTTATGATTTTGGGGACATAGACCTGAGCAAGTTTCAGGTTTAGCATAGCTTTTGGGCTGCCTTAAAATCAGAATGATGCATTTTTCCAGTGCCCATATGTACAATAAGTATTAAATGTGCACCCATTCTGTAATATACATAGCACACACTGTGCCATTATGCATCAAATAAAAAACACAATCAGAGCTTTATATCTACAAATGAAGAGCATAATCCTTCTCCCAGGTATAATGGGTGCATGTTGCCATGTGACAGTAATATAAACTCCAGTGTTTACTGAGTGGAATTGTTCATATGTCTTCTAGTGCTGAATGGGACAATGGAGTGAAACTTCAAGGCTACTGTGCATGGACATTGGAGTAAACATGGCATGTTTTTTATATTGAATTCCAATACTGTTTACATTTATATGTTTAATGTTAATTCAGCATGGAGCAATGAGAAACTCTGAATTAGGCAAGCAAACCAATAATGGAGTTTGTAATCTTGATGTTCCCAATGCAGCTGTGCAAAACCTGTCTCATGAAATTAACTGATAATTTAAATTGACTAGCTTCTCTTTATATTATGCACCTGAATCTTTAGCCGAGTTTTTAAAGATTTGCTGAGGTTTACAAGCTTTTCAATGAGCCTGGATTAAATGTTAAGCAAGCCTGGGACAAGTTATGGATTTGCATGGAAACTGGACAAACCTGTAATTTTGACTTTTTTGTTCTTTAACCCAAAATTAAACAAAAGATTTCCACAAATCTCTTGTGAATAGAAATCAAAGAACTTCAACACCTCTAGTTCCCATATCACATGTCTACACATTCATCATTCTAGCATCAGTACTGAGATGTAGTACAACTGAGATAAACTTAATACCAAGTACTTGAACTGACCCTGATGATGGTATAGGAAATAGAGGCCCATGTCCTCAGGCTGAGATTGCAGGAAAGCAAAGGAGAGATTTGCTCATTGACCTCTGCTGAGTGTTCCTTGGCCATAGCCAACAACCTGTCCACCTGTCTCTTATCCAGTTTTAAGCCATGCCAGAACTTCATCTCTTGCCCCAGGGCTACTTACTTTCTTTAACAATCTCAAGAGAGGGACAAGCCCGTTTTGAAAATCTAAATAAATATATCTACCATTTCTCCTTTTCCCATTACTTAGCCACTCTAAGGATTCACATAAGATATTGAGATATCGTTTTTGTGCTGGTTTGTCCCTCGGATATCATTTTTATCTATTGTGGGTGTTTTGTGCTCTAACTCTTGTTTTAAAACAATTAAATGGTACTATAATCAGGCCTACCGATCTGTTATTCCCAAGATTAGCACCTTCTTTAAGTGAGCTACAACATTTGCCATCCTCCAGTCAACTGGTATATTCACTGATCATAATGAGACTGCATATTTTTGTTGACAGCTCAGCCATTTATGGCTAGATTCACAAAGGGACTTAGATATTGTGATACTGAGCGTTGCCACACCTAACTTTTAGGTACCTAGAAACATCACAGGAACACTGCAATTCACAAAGCCTGAGTTAGGCAGCTAGGCTCCCTACACAGTGCATGGGGAGAGACAGGTGTCTTAGAATGTGGTTCACAAACTCCATGACACTAGCCTAGGGTGACCAGACAGCAAACATGAAAAATCGGGACGGGGGTGAGGGGTAATAGGAGCCTATATAAGAAAAAGACCCAAAAATCGGGACTGTCCCTATAAAACCAGGACATCTGGTTACCCTACACTAGCCCTAGTGTCCCTACCCACCTAAACTAACCAATAGGAGATACCAACAAGAGGAGTGAATCCTAAGCCCCACCTCTCTCATGGAGTTTAGAACTTATCTCTGCTTGTGATCCACAACCAGGAACCCCTCTCCTAGAGTCAGGCATCTTAGGTGCCTACGGCATTTCTTGTGAGGGTGAGTTAGGTGCCTTCCTTGCGCCACAAGAAATGACTGGAGGAAGAGGAGGTGGTGGTGCCCTGGGGTTAGAGCACTCACTGAAGATGTGGGAGTCCAAGATGCAATTCCCCACTTTGCCAGAGGTGGAGAGGATCTGAACAGGAGTCTCCCACCTTCCAGGAGGATGCTCTAACCACTGAACTATGGGATATTCTGATATGGGACCCCGCCCCTTCAAGCTCCCATGTTGAAGGTGTTCCCCTGTGGAAGGAGAGAGTGACAGTGTATCCCAGTGGTTAAAGCACCCACCTAGGAGGGGGATATCCATAGTCCACTCCCCTTGTTGCAGTGACTCTAGTTATCCACAATGGAACTGAACCTGGGTCTCCCCTATATCAGGCAAGTGCTCTAACCAGAAGGGTAAAAGTTATAATGTGGGCACCACCTCCTCCAGTCAGACTTTGAATGGGACCCAATTCAATAAGCAGCCTTTGAGCACACCTACTAGATAGGCATTTGCTGGCCTGTGTTCTCCTGGTTTGTGAATTGCCCTTGGGTTTAGATGAGAGATGGGGTCAAGACATCTAGAGGGAGGCAGCAGTGTGCATGCCCAGAGGTGGAAACATAGGCACGGAAGGAACTTTTCCCCTGAAAATTTAGCTACCAAGTGAATTTAGGCATCTGTGGGATTTGGCAGAAGTTTTGTGGATCACAGAGAAGCCTAAAATTTAGACTTTGATGCACAATTACTTTTGTGAATCATATCCTCAGTTTATATCCAAGAGTTCTGAAGGAACTTAAGAGCTATCTGGTCCTTGTTCCCTTTGTCTCTAATTGTGTCTTGTTTTTGTTGTATGAAAAATAGGTGTCCCCTCAGCATCCTCTGCGTGGAAGAATGAGGCAGAGAAATCATTTCGTTTAACTGGACCAGATTTATCATTCTTAGTTACTCTCATTAATCCCTGCTAATCAAGCAAGTCCTAGAATATATGCACACCACTGACCTGTATTGCAACTAACAGACACAAGTTACACTCAACTTATAGTATGGGGATGAATATTGTTGTTTCAAAGGAAGATGATAGTTTTGCAGCTGACACTTGGAGAAAATCGTAGTAGCTGATTGAACCATGATGGGAACTGTAATAAGGAAAGAGATGCCCATCTGTGTGGACACCAGACAACTCTGACTGGAAAAGGGCTTTCTTTTCATGATTCCAACCAATCCACTATCCTTTTCCACTTTCCCATGCTCTTGGAACTTTATGGCATGTTATAAATAAGGCTTGTGCACCTAAGATTTCAGATTTAGTAGCAAATTTTGATTTTAAGATTAAAAATGAAAAACACCTGCTCAAAAGTATTTGAAATATTCTCTGTCTCCCCACAACCTCTAAGATCAGCTTTACATTACTTCTCATCAATTTCAGTAGCCTGGCTTTGTGGATGGGAAGTGAAGAAATAAGCTCTGAAGATCTTGTCAAAGCCATCATGTTGAGATACAGCCTTTTGCTTGTAAGGCTCTGTTAATAATGGAAGCCCTATTTAATTTATACAACTTAGATGATTGTTTGTCACCAAGCAAATGTAAGGGGCTAAAATTATCCTCAAAACCACTCATATTGCACTTCCATAGTTTATGACATTTGTGGAGCTGCTAGAGTGAGATATAACTTTATGTTGTGGTTATCTACTTCCATTTACAATTAGGCTTTGTGGTTTTAAACATTTATTTGATTGGTTGTCTGTTTTCATATACAACGCAACACTGGGCAGTTTTATAGTTTCAGATGCCTTATTGTCTTCAATAAAATTAAACATAGCCTTGTACCACCTAAAATAGCTTTAAAGTGTTTCTTATGCTTAAATGTTAAAATCCAAAATGGCAAATAGGCTTCTAGAAAACATTTTTAAAAGTGCACTGCTCCTCAAGTATCCATGTGACGTATCTATTAAAAATACCAATTTTTTTTATTGTAACAAAGTGGTGATCCTCAGTTCAAGTACCCTGTCTCTGATTATAATGGATATTCTTACTTTAAATGAAAATTTGCTCATGTCATACCCAAATCTACTGTTATTATACTCTATTGAAATCATTTATTAACATCAAGATCATTAAATCATGACACCGTGGGTACAGAAAACCTATTTTATATAAAAGCAGTGATTTAAAAAAAAAGTTTAGTTTACATTGTCTTTTATTTGGAAGTATTAACTGGGCTGGAGGACAGTTTGCTGCTGAAAAGTACTCAAGAAAATGGAAAAACTGGATATGGGGTAATATCAGTATATAAAACTTATTTTTGTTAAACTTGTGTTTTATTTTGAGTTGATGCTGACACTGAAGCAGAAATCAGACCTTAGTATTACTAACAAATTGAAAACAGGTGTCAAAGACTAAAATAACACAACAGGAAAAAAAAGACAAGTTAATGTGCAGTATCTTGGTAAAGAGTTTCCTTCTACACATTGTGTTACTCAAAACATGTTGCCTATCTGCCTTGGTTTCCTATTAGGCACCCTGATACTGCAATGAGCTCTGCACTGATCCATCATTGTTGGATGGGGGTCATAGTGGGGGCACATGCCAATATATTTATTACTCGTATTATCTAGGAGCCCCAGTCATGGACCAGGACCCCATTCTGCTAGGTGCTGTACAAACACAGAACGAAAAGATGTCTGCTGCCCCAAAGAACTTAAAATCTAGTTATTGTAGCCCAGTGGGCTAGCTTGCCTTTGTTATATTCACTGCTTTATATTATACTCTACTTTGCATTATATTCAGCAGTAAAGGAAGGAACCTACAGGCCTGTATCCTGTAAGGCATTAGCTTCAGCAAGTTAGCATAAGGCTTGAGGCCTATGAACTTTGCACAGATAAATGGCCCAATGGAAAATTGAAAATAGTGTTTAAGGAGAAGTTCTGACCACAGGTACATGATCCAACCACAGAAGTGTCATGGCAATGAATTGATGTGTATAACAGGTACACAAGCTACATCTGTAGATACCTAACCACTAAAGGGCCATGGCAACAAACTGACGTATATGATAATAAGTTTAGATGATTGATAAACTAACCTATAGAAAAAAAAGACATTCCAACTTTAGTTAGGGGAGGAAATACAAATAAGGAAAAGGGGAAAATCCCCTACTGAATGTACATCAAACATAGCGGCATCAGTGTAACATATTATAAAAGTGCCATCCCAGCCTAGGGACAGTAGGAGAAGGAGATGTAGTCCTTGCTAGGTGGCAGAATGATGCCCACTGGTGATGATGGGGAAGGTGATGGTGATAAGGAAGATGATGGCTAACATTCCAAGTTGTTCTGCAAGGGACAGTGTGAGTATATGGGTGTGCAGATGTACATTCTATAGTATCTCTATCTACCTTACTGACTTGGAGTGTTTGTGACTGTGCTAAATGTATTAATAAACTATTTGCAAATATAGAGGAATTCCTTTAGTGTGAGTGTTGCAACTGTGCATATTGGGATTCCCAACTGTATAATAATTTGAATAATACTGAGCCTGATCTTGGGAGAAGAACCTGTCAACCCTCAAAGTGATAACTGGGGATTCTTAAGTAATCAACATATATATAATTTATAGATCTGGCTACACCGCTGATATAATCCCCATCACAAAATCCTGGGTTTAGTTCCGGATTTGTAACTGAGATGTGCTGCATAAACAGCTCTGACTAAATTTTGTCAGACCAGGACCCAATCTAGGAATGACTAATTATATTCATGCATATCTAGCCATTGGGTATGTCTACACTACGGGATTACTCCGAATTTACAGAATTTGATTTTTGGCAACCGATTGAATAAAGTCGAGTGCATGCGGCCACACTAAGCACATTAATTCGGCAGTGTGCATCCATGTACCGAGGCTAGCGTCGACTTCCAGAGCATTGCACTGTGGGTAGCTATCCCATAGCTATCCCATAGTTCCTGCAGTCTCCCCCGCCCATTGGAATTCTGGGTTGAGATCCCAATGGCTGATGGGGCAAAAAACATTGTCGCTGGTCGTTCTGGGTACAGCCTCACCCCTCCCTCCATGAAAGCAACGGCAGACAACTGTTTCGCGCCTTTTTTCCTGGGTGAACACTGCAGACGCCATACCAAGGCAAGCATGGAGCCCGCTCAGCTCAAGACAGCAGTCATGAACATTGTAAACACCTCGCGCATTATCGTACAGTTTATGCTGAACCAGGACCTGAAAAACCAGGCCAGGAGGAGTCGGTTACGGCAGCACGGCAACGAGAGTGATGAGGACATGGACACAGAATTCTCTCAAATCGCAGGCCCGGGCGCTTTGGAGATTATGTTGTTAATGGGGCAGGTTCTAGCTGTGGAATGCCGATTCTGGGCCCGGGAAACAAGCACAGACTGGTGGGACCGCATAGTGTTGCAGGTGTGGGACGATTCCCAGTGGCTGCGAAACTTTTGCATGCGTAAGAGTACTTTCATGGAACTTTGTGACTTGCTTTCCCCTGCCCTGAAGAGCCAGAATACCAATATGAGAGCAGCCCTCACAGTTGAAAAGCGAGTGGCGATAGCCCTGTGGAAGCTTGCAACGCCAGACAGCTACTGGTCAGTCGGGAATCAATTTGGAGTAGGCAAATCTACTGTGGGGGCTGCTGTGATGCAAATAGCCAAAGCAATCACTCAGTCCCTGCTTCCAAAGGTAGTGATTCTAGGAAATGTGCAGGTCATAGTGGATGGCTTTGCTGCAATAGGATTCCCTAACTGTGGTGGGGCGATAGAGGAAACCCATATCCCTATCTTGGCACCGGAGCACCAGGGCAGCCAGTACATAAACCACAAGGGGTACTTTTCAATGCTGCTGCAAGCACTGGTGGATCACAAGGGACATTTCACCAACATCAACGTGGGATGGCCGGGAAGGGTTCATGACGCTCGCGTCTTCAGGAACACTAATCTGTTTAAACAGCTGCAGCAAGGGATTTACTTCCCAGACCAGAAAATAACCATTGGGGATGTTGAAATTCCTATTGTTATCCTTGGGGACCCAGCCTACCCCTTAATGACATGGCTCATGAAGCCATACACAGGCACCCTGGACAGTAGTCAGGAGCTGTTCAACTACAGGCTGAGCAAGTGCAGAATGGTGGTAGAATGTGCATTTGGACGTTTAAAGGGTCGCTGGTGCACGTTACTGACTCACTCAGACCTCAGCCAAACCAATATTCCCATTGTTATTGCTGCTTGCTGTGTGCTCCACAATCTCTGTGATAGTAAGGGGGAGACCTTTATGGTGGGGTGGGAGGCTGAGGCAAATCGCCTGGCCTCTGATTACGCGCAACCAGACAACAGGGCGATTAGAAGAGCACACCAGGAAGCGCTGGACATCAGAGAAGCTTTGAAAACCAGTTTTATGACTGGCCAGGCTATGGTGTGAAAGATCTGTTTGTTTCTCCTTGATGAAAACCCGCCCCCTTCATTGACTCATTCTCTGTAGAAACCCACCCTCCCCCTTCGATCACAGCTTGCTTTCAAAGGAAATAAAGTCACTATCATTTAAAAATCATGTATTCTTTATTAATTGATTATAAAAAGAGGGAGAGAACTGACAAGTTAGCCCAGGTGGGGTTTGGGAGGAGGATAGGAAGGAAGGAAAAGGCCACTAAAAAAGTTCAAAATAATGACAGCCTTTTGCTTGGGCTATCCACTGGGGTGGAGTGGGAGGGTGCACGGAGCCTCCCTCCCCCGCCCCCCCCCCCGCCCCGCGTTCTTACACATCTGGGTGAGAAGGCTATGGAACTTAGAGAGGGGGGAGGGTGGTTATACAGGGGCTGCAGCGGCACTCTGTGATCCTGCTGCCGTTCCTGAAGCTCCACCAGACGCCGGAGCATGTCCGTTTGCTCACGCAGCAGCCCCAGCGTTGCTTCCCACCACCTCTCATCTCGAGCGTCTCTCCTCATGTCCTCACATTCACTGGCATCTTTCCTGTACTTTGATACCATGTCCTTCCACTCATTCAGATGAGCTCTTTCATTGCGGGTCGATTCCATGATTTCAGAAAACATTTCATCTCGTGTCCGTTTTTTTCGCCGCCTTATCTGAGATAGCCTTCGGGATGGAGAAGGGAGGCTTGAAATATTTGCAGCTGCAGGAGGGAGGGAAAAAAGGGAGAGAAGTATTTAAGTATTTTACAGAACAATGCTTATACTCTTTCACAGTGAACACCACTATTCACATTACATAGCACATATGATTTCGGTACAAGGTCACATTTTGCATCTTAATATTGAGTGCCTGCAGCTTGGTGTTAGAGATCACAGACGCAGGGCCGGGCAACAGAATTCGGCTTGCATGTGGCCATGGTAAGACATTGTCTTTCGGCTTCTGCAGCCTTCCTAAAAGCAGCGTCCTCCTTTCCCACATACGAAGCAAAGCCCTTTGAGTGCTGTGGTTTTCCTGTTAATGTGCAGCAGCAGAAACCAAACTAACCCTCCTCCCCAATCCAATTCTCTGGGATAATCGCTTTATCCCTCCCGCCACTGCATGGCTGGTATCAGGGAAGATCCCTGCAGAAACCAAACTAACCCCCCACCCCCATCCAATTCTCTGGGATCATCACTTTACCCCTCCCCCAACTGCGTGGCTGGTATCAGGGAAGATCCATGCTAGCCAAACGCGAAAAGATCAGCACCAATGATCCTCCCCCCTCACTTTGCTAACTGCAGGGAAGGATTTCTTTTGAGCCACAGGCAAACAGCCCAGTAGGAACGGCCACCTCTGTCCCCTTAATTAAATTCCCGTATTTCAACCAGGTTACCATGAACGATATCACTCTCCTGAGGATAACACAGCGAGATAAAGAACGGATGTTGCTTGAATGCCAGCAAACACCGGGACCATACGCTGCCAGGCTTTGTCATGCAATGATAGAAGATTACTTGATACTAGCATGACATGGTCAAGTGTCCTACCATGGAGGACGGAATAAGGCTGCACTGCCCAGAAACCTTCTGCAAAGACTTTTGGAGTACCTCCAGGACAGCTTCATGGAAATGTCCCTGGAGGATTTCCGCTCCATCCCCAGACATGTTAACAGACTTTTCCAGTAGCTGTACTGGCCGCAAATGCATCCCAAGTATTCAGGGCAAATTAATCATTAAAAAATGCTTGCTTTTAAACCATGTTTTATATTTACAAAGGTACACTCACCAGAGGTCCCTTCCATGGCCTCATTGTCTTGGATACTGCCTTGGGAGGGTTGGGAGGGTACTTCAGTTAGGCTGAGAAAAAGATCCTGGCTGTTGGGGAGAACAAAGTGCTGTGTGCTCTCCGCAAGCTCATCCTCCTCCTCCTCCTCTTCCCTGTCCGCAGAATCCTCAGGCATGGCTGAGATTCCCCTCTCCTCAAAATCCACAGTGCATCCGACTTCAGATTGCTGTCCAGAGCGGTCACAATGGTGCACTGTGGGATAGCTCCCGGAGGCCAATACTGTCGAATTGCGGCCACACTAACTCTAATTCGAAATGGCAATGTCGATTTCGGCGCTACTCCCCTCGTCGGGGAGGAGTACAGAAATTGATTTGAAGAGCCCTTTATGTCGGAGTAAATGGCTTCCTTGTGTGGACGGGTGCAGGGTGAATTCGATTTAACACTGCTAAATTTGACCTAAACTCATAGTGTAGACCAGGCCATCAGCTCAAGCTCAACATGACTAAAACAGAGTTCTTAATCTCCCCAAAACAATCCCCACAACCTACTTTATTGATCACTGTGGACAACGTCACCAAGCGGCCTGTCACTCTGGCCTGTTACCTGGGTGTCATTTTTGATTCAGCCTTCTCTAGGGCATTGCGTCCAGGCTATATCTAAGTCTTGCAGACTTCTTCTGTATAACAACAGTAAGATAGTTTTTCCTACCCATCCATACAGCTAAAATTCTCTTCCAGGCTCTCATGATCTCATGTCTCAGTTACTGCAACATTCTTGTCTTTGGCCTTGACAAATGCAGTCATGTCCCACTGATATCCATTCAGAATGCTGCTGTGAAGATTGTTTTCGTACTCATTGCTTTGATCGTGTTACCCCTCTCTTTGCATTCCTTCACTGAAACCCTCTTCACTGGTGTATCAAATGTAAACTGCTGTTTTCACTGTCAAGACTCTTCATGATCATCCACAAAACTAACTCATTATCCTCCTTCAACACCCTTCTTTGCCAGGATGTCTACAAAAGACTTGACAACTGTTAGGCTGCTACTGTGCAGAGGCTACTGTCTACCAGGCCGATCAATATTGTCTCACTATTTCCTTATACTTCCCCATCTGTCTGTATCCATCTGTCTCTTGTCTTAGATTGGAAAGTCAGGGACTGTCTTTTTTTAATTTGTTCATATAGCACCCAGCACAATGGGTCCTGGTCCATGACTGGGGCGCCTAGGCACTATGATAATTAAAAGGTTGTTTATTATTGGTATTGTCTTCTCTGCATGTGTGAGCCAAGCCATGATCTGAATTATGGAGGCCATCCTAATCAAAGAGTAGCAAAAACTACACAATCCCATCATGTATTATTTTGTTTATGACATATTTTAGAGACTTTGTAGAGTGATTTTAAAAGTTTTTGGTGCTGAAGCTCTATGTCCACGTGGATTCTCATTGCAAAATTGGGGCTATAGATTGTGAAGCTGAGATCCTTTAGAAAGTTGGTCTCTAGTAACAAAAGCAAACTAGCTGAGTGACAGAAACATCTGTACTGAAAGAAGGTGGGGGGAGGGAGAAGTGGTCTGATAATTTATGAGCCGGCAACATTCAACAAATACCCAGCCTAATCCTGTAACTCTAATGTTAGTAAACATGAGTCAGAACTTCAGGGGCAACAAAAACAGACCTGTTATAGGCTACTGTAGTGATTTTGGAAGTCTGTTTTTGTACAACATATGAAATTCGGTTGATGTTATGAAGTTGTTGTTAGGAAACTGGTGTATCATGGAAGGCTTCAATGTGGAATCCACCATTTGTTGACAGGGATAATAGTAGATCTCTGCTAGACAAGGCACAATAGCTGATTGTTAAACCTTAATAGGCATCTATTCAATTGGAAAAACCTTGGGACAGTGGTGTGTTGGCTAAAGCTGGGAGAAGCTAGTCCCTCCAACTTCTCTATAGGGAGGGGGAATGGAAAATCCCCAACAGCAGAAGTACCACCACGTATCGGTAGGCAGCATATGAACTTGAGGAACTCAGAGCAAGACACCAGAAGTTTGGAGCAGAAGAGAGGAACATGTTTCCATAGTATGGGTGTCCTGTTTAACTGCAGGACCGGCCAAACTCAGAGAAAACAACTGACCTGGGGGCAGGGGAGGAATCCATTACTCTGAAGATAAGCCACAAGCTGCAGGGGAAGGATCCTGGATACTCCAGAGGACTTTGCCCAAATCCAAAGGACTCTCCAGAGTGGTGAGGAAAGTGAGGCAAGGAAATGGGTATAGGTTTGATTATTATTTTGTGTAGGTCTGTGTCTCTTGCATGCAAAGTAAAGAGTCATTATGTTCAGAATCCTTTAGAAAGTCTGTTTGCTTTCAGTATTGCATGCCCCTGAAAAGTTAAACTTTAAACCCAGAGAGCCCACACAAATGGAGTTCTCATAAAGGGTGTTAGAATCCAAACAAAACAACCTGGTGAGTGTCTAGCCAAGGGGAGCTCTAGCACAGGGCTTCTCAAACTGGAAGTCGGGACCCCTCAGGGTGTCTCAAGCTGTCAACCTCCACCCCAACCCTGCTTTGCATCCATCATTTATAATGGTATTAAATATATTTAAAAGTATTTTTAATTTATGGGGGGGTCGCATTCAGAGGCTTGCTATGTGAAAGGGATCAGCAGTAAAAAAAGTTTGAGAACCACTGCTCTAGCAGAACTGTGACAGGTATCAGGAAAGCAGGGTTTCCAGCTGTTCTAAGGGATACACATTAATTTCTAGCACTGATGGCTTGCAAGATATTAGACTTGAAAATAACAAAACTGAATATAGCACACCCCACAACTTGGTTTAGAGTCATTTTCTGTTTTCTCTTACTAAAATCACATGCCATATTATGGAGGGAAAGGGGGTCTGATTCTTCTCTCATGCGTAACAGTGTAAATTAAAAGTAACTTCACTGAAATCAGTAGGGCTATACTGTTATCCAGTAATCAGGCCTCAATGGGTGAAATTCATTGCAGGTGTACCATCATTGCAAATGATGGACTATGGTAAGAAGTCAGCCATAGTCCATAAATTAAAATTATGCCTTATATCTAATAGTCTACAACACTAACAAAAATGGGAACATTAAAAAGTATAAATTTCAAGCCGAAGAAATATTCAAGTTAAGTTCAAAGGAGAGAAGGACCTTTAAATAAATGACCCCCACGCAAGATACTACAAAATGGCAAACTGGCAGAATTCAGTATCAGGTTAAATAATGAAGGAAAGAAATTCTTCTCATTATACAGCTACCCTGCCACAAATATTGCTTGGCTCAGAATATGTCTATATGGACAATCGTTATCAATGCAGTTCCCTCTAGAAATAAAAAGTCAACTAAAGTAAAAGCAGGACAAATAAAACATTTATCCTTCAGCAATCAACTTCAAACATTCCAGGAGGAATGAGTTCTGAGTGAAAATCGTTATGTAATGAATCTTCAGCTTTTTCCCATAAAGAGTTGAGTTTTGCCTCTGAGCAACCTTTAATATCATATTTAGTTCCTTCAGCTAATCCTCAAAGTTTTGCTGGGGGGGGAATAATTGCTGGAATTGTTCCATTTTGGAAAAAGTCAACTTTCAGCAGCTCTAAGAAGGTCAGGGAATATAGGGATTCTAATGATAAGCCACTTTTTCTCTTTCATCTTAGTCTGAACCCATTTCTCATCATGAATAAAGAAGAATATAACAATTGGTATACGGCATCTGCTCCCAGGATTAGTGAGAGCAGAGCACCAGATGTGGGGAGCATGCAAATGTTTTCAAAAACCACATGTACCAAATAAAATCAAACTGAAGTTCTGAAAATTCAGAGATGCCCTTATTGGTCCCCACCTCCTTAATATCTCCTTTCAGTCCACTGTTTTATATATTCTAGGTCATCCTCCAATGTTTCGTTTCTACAATAGTTGTTAAAGCTGTAATCCAGAGACTACCTGTGCCTTGCTATGGGGGGGGGGACAGAGTGAGGGCAGCCAGCTTCAGCAGTGTTACTGAGCATGCTCAGTCTGTGTGAGCATGCTCAGTACAAGCCAAGCCACAAATCTCGGGGGGCACATGATCCTCCATGCCTCCCACGTGTTGCTTCCTCTTACCCATCTAATATCATTGTAAAGTCCCTCCTGGCAGAACTCTCAGTTTGAGAATATTCCTGCTTTGCATCTGCCCCACACTGGCCCATTAGGGGTAATAGAGCCCTAGGGAGGCTGCACAGAAGGCAGCCAGTTGGGGAGGGGCTGCGAGGAGCAGCAAATCAGGGCTGGGCAGGCCTATATAAGAAGGGCTGCAGGGCAAAGCAGCTTCAGTTGGTCACTGGAACTCGAGGAGGGAGAACTGGATGCCTTGCAGGAGGAAAAATGCTAGCACCTTGGACAAAGCAGTAATGAGCAGGATCAGGGAGTGAGAGCCAGTTCCTGGCTGACTGCTAAGACTGGCATGCAGAGGCCCTGAGATAAGGACGGAGAAGGCACTGGGGCTGCAGGAAAGCAGACCAGGGAAAGACTGAGAGGTTTGAGGGGACACAGCATCTGGCTGCCATCTTCAAGGTCCCTGAGCCTGGACCCAGAGTAACAGGCGGGCCTGGGTCCCTCACCCCCACCCCCACTGACCACTGAGGAAGTGGATGGACCACTGGACTGAGGTACTGTCCCCCAAAAGGGGAGAGCACAGAATGTGGCACAGCCAGAGGGCAGTGTCATGAAGAGGATGCCATGGTCCTCAGAGTGACACAGGTCCAGGAGCAGAAGTGACAGTGGGCAAGACACCACCAAGTGTCGGCATACCAACCTGAGGAGCTGATCTGCAAGACGACCAGCAGGAGGCACTAGTGTGGTGAGTTGCACCCCGTCACCGTCTCTATAATCCCTTGGAGGGGACGAGATCTTTTTTGCTTCTAGATGAGTATGCATGCTAAATAAATAGACTACCTCTACTAGTGTCTCTCCATCTTCAAGCTGCAAGGAATCAGCCACGGTGTGCGGGGGAACATGATACTAATTATTGGTTAGCAGGATGGTGGGTTGAATGCTTTTCTTTGAAGAGAGGTGTCCTTTCTCTTGATGGCAACTGAATTCCTCTTTTTATGGATTGCCAATGACTTAAATTTGGCACCAGGGAAATAGAAGTTGCCAGAGAAACCCACCAGTGACATGTATAAGTGTTTGCAGGATCAGACCACTTAACGTGTAAACTTTTCAGGGTAGACAACATGTCTTACTGAATGGTTATAAAGTACAGTAAAAATGCATACCACTATGAGTTTCAATAAGTCCTGCAGTCTCCCCTCAGACAAAATCCCATTGACATCCATGCGAGTTTCAAGTGAGTCAGGATTTCACAACCTGTACCCCCATCAGTACAAAATTATGTTACTCAGAAATTTTCATTTGTTATAACAGAGATCTTACTGAGGCTCCTTTTCTCAATCATGATGAATTTTGGTCTTCTTTATTAATAGTGGTCACTTTTTTTTACAGCCTGTAATTGAAATATCAGATAGCTGCTTAGAGCAGAAAATTTCTCAAAATAAGAGGTGAAAGTTAGGTTATTTTTAATATAAATGGCTTGATTCCAGATTAAATGGAGCACCAAATTAGCCAGTGATTGGATAAAGTCAGAGGCATAAGAATGATAACATAGCATTACCTTACATTCATGTGGTTGGGGCGGGGGGGGACGGAAAATGGATCTTTCAATACAGAGGTTTAATTCTTAAACCTATGAATTAAACTTATGTATTTAAAAATCTATACAAATGGGTAGTCTACACCGTGAACCTTTTTTTACTGTTAGTTTGGATCAGGAAAAAGTTTAAAACAATCATGTAATTTAGAAAAGCAGGCTGGGCACATATGTAACAGTGCACATATGTACTTTTCATGAAAAATTTCATAGGGATTGTGAGTACGAAGGAAATTTAGGCAAAGTCCTACTGAAATCAAGACTCTTTAGGATTTGGCCCATTGAAATTAGTAATTAGATAACAGCCTCCTTGGTTTAGAATGAACTTTAGGGTCCAGATTTGGGGCTTCAACCAATCACTGAATGCTCATAAACTGGTTTTCCCAAAAGAGGCATCCTCCATGGAATAGACCACACAAACTCTCCACAAACCCTGTGGTCGCAAGAGATCAATGGAGGATTTTTCCATGAGGGGAGCAGGAACATAAGGAAAACTGCATGGGAACCACCTCCTTTTATCCTGTGCCTCTGGGTTTCCCCGTGGGTTGAAGAAAAAGTTATAAATTAACCATACGCTAAGGCTGAGCGATAGTCAATGACAAACAAGTAGTATGGCAAGTGCATGGAGGGCCAAATTCTTAGCTCCAGTTCCATCCCTTTCACTCTGCCTAACTTGCATTCAGGTAACTTAATTTGACTGTAGCATATTTCCCCAACAGGGGAATTCTCAGTTGGTGTAAAACCAGTGGAGCCAGCTCTTATGCCACCCTCCTCATATGGCATAGCAGGCATGATGAGGCAGGAAGGAGACTGAATGGAGTTTTGCTCTCGTAACACAATTCTCAGCTGGCATATGGCCCCTTAGTCATAACAGCCAACTGTTGTAAATTAGAGTCAACTCTAGGCTGTGCTGATTTACATTAGGACTGTGCCAGCTTGAAAATGTGGGACTTCCTGACAGTTCCCCACCTGTCTTATACCAAGAATATATTAATAGAGACAATCTGACCCACTGTATGTGTATTGTACATGAGGTTGTATAAAAATTAAGGTATATTAGACAAATAGCTCATTGTTATAAAAAGACTATTTTAAGGCAATACTCAACCTTAACTTTTAGACTATCTTAACTCTAAATGCTTAATTTTTAAGCGTTAACATTGCATTATCATGTCCTATTTTTCTTCTTCATGGGGTACAGATACATAATTTATTTGGCAAGTATGTTAGTATTTAAAATCAAATATACTTATCTAAGCAAGTGACAAAGCAGAGTGGTGACACCTAGCCTGATTCTAATGGAATGGACATTGTTGTGGAACGTCCTCACTACTTTGCCTATGCATTTCCGCATCTGAACATGCTCAATTAAATCCTTGGAAGATAAATAGCCCGGAGATTGTTCACTTTGTCAAAAGCTGCTCCAAGTCTTAGGAGGAAACAAGGAGATGCTACACAATTTAATTTCATTAGATATAGCAATATTCAATAAAATTGCATTTATTAAGCACCTCATCAAAGCAGATGTTCTCTGGCTGTGATCTAGTTGAGTAGGCCTTAATGCTCTTTCTGAGCTCACCAGTTCAAATTGAAACAGAACAGGTATGCGCAATTTTTGACTTGACATTGATATTATAATGCCTTGTATGAGAGTAATCGTATTAATGCATCCTCAATATCATCCCAGCTGTTATTCCAACCTGGCAGTTTATCTTATCCCACAGTGGTGATCCAGCATCCCTTGTGGAAAAACAAATATAGTTCAGGGTTCAATCCAACCCTCACATACATGAGTCTGCATTGCCACTTACCTTTTTAAATCTGCTACTGCACTTGAAATTGCATGCACTGTAGCCGATTACTAGAAATTACGCAGTGCGGTGTGTCTGTAAATCTGAAGCCAAGAATGAGCCTTAAGAATATGCTAGTTTCTCAAAGGGATAATCAGAGGAATATTAAGGTCGTTGGAAGATCTGACAGAATAGGAAAATGTTGGAACCCTCTCCTCACCCCCACCCATTCCTCATACACATACATGAATTTAAAAAAAAATATTTTGTGTTATTAAAAGAGCTTTCTCATTAAAGTTAGTAATCTCTCTGCTTGGCTTGTTAATGTTGATGGTGCTGACTCATTTGCACCATGTTTCAATTGAATAGTCATTCATTTGTAAGTGCTAATGGATCATATTTTTGTTTACTTGACCCTATTGCTGAATGTTGAAACACTGCTTCTAATCCAAACATCAGGCACAGAGCTGTGCAATTCCCTTTCTATCTGCTTGGGCCCGGAGCTGTAACAGCAAGTTTGGGGAGGCTAAACTTACTAACTTTCTCTTAAAAACTGCAATAGTTGTTTTCAGAAGAGATACTGATCACACCTACTGCACAGCATGAACTACTGGATGTTAAAGAAAAAGCAGCTCAAGGACAACAGGCAGCAGCTCCATTATTTTTTGCCACATGAGAAATGCTAGTCACGTTGCTTAATGCATTAGTGGAAAGCACTCAGATACAATGGTGATGACCGTGGTATAGGAACAAATATAAAATAGAATTCTCCCACAAAAACTGATACATTAATGACCCGTGAATGAAACCCTTATTTAGGACCAAATTACGCCACACCAGTGAGGCTGCCTAGGTACACAAGATTTTACAAGTAAAATCTTATGAGTCCTAAGGAAGATTGATCAATGTCGATAGTTTCATCAAGAATGAGGTTAAAGGAGATGTGCTTAGCTACAAGTGTTGCACAGAAGTTGATGAAATTATGGACTAATAAAAATATTGTTGGTACTAAAGTGAAAATTGATCAGTGTACTAACCATATTATTCTATGGTCTGGAAGCAGCTACATTAAATGAAACAGATATCGGAAGACATCGGTAGAGATGAGATTTTTCAGAAGATGGCAGGTGTAAAGTGGAATGATTTTAAGATAAATGAGAAAGTTAGGAGAGTAGGATGTGAAGTCACCTAGATTATGTGGGACCAATCTAATGACAGTTCAGATTTCAGACTCATTTAATCTTTGACCTCTTTGCTGAGATTGCTAAAAATGATGCCAGTTATGATGGCGGCTTTTTTCTGATGTGTACTCTTCTCCTCTAGGGAATGGACAAGTAAGCAATTAATTTCATAAAGGGCCTGGAGTTGGCTGCAAGCAAAAATAAATGGTGGGGAAACCATCGAAGACAAACAAATGATAGGATGCCAAAGAAAATAATTCAAATATAACCAAGGTCAGTCAGATCTAGAGGCCAACTGACAACTAGATGGTGGTATATTATACACAGGTACATGACCAGGCTGGGCTTAATGGAGGAACAAGTCCCAGACAGGAATGAATGGTGACTCTGTACTACTCTCCCTGTCTGTAAAGATGCTTTGGGATGAGAAATAGTGAGGCAGTAGTAGGGAGGGAAAGGTAGTGCAGTTATCTCTTTCCTCTCTAATGAAGCTGTGAAAGAGGCATCCCTAAATTAGCTGCAGGTCTGGGGATCATAAACAAGAATATGAGTGTCTTACACTGACAGCAGCATCAATGACCCTAGATGAAGAATGTATGGGTGCCCTCCCCCATCCACTGCAAGACAGTAGGGCTGAGCTAGTGAGGAGTGCGGGATACACCCGTTATAGAGGTGTAGCAAATCCCATTCCCAATGCACTTCCTCTAATAACTTTGGAATGCATAATGAACTACAACTTACATAGCATAGCATCCTCCCCTGCCCCAAAATAACTCAGCCATACAGAATATTAACTGAGTTCCGACTATGCAATGAACACTTTTTATAAATGTTGTCTAGTTTTACTAGACTTCACTTCACTCATTTGGTCCAAGTATCATTCCTAGAGAATCTTACTTTATTTAGCAGCTTGCTCCTTTCTATTGCTCTGTTCATTACTGCACATCTTTTTCACACACACACGCATACAGTAAAAGAGGTAACCTCAATGGATTTAGAACATTGTCACAGGAGAATGGTCCCCCGTTGTTAGATAAATGCCAGGGCAGAGATGCGAGACATCTATTGAAAGTAAATGTCAAGATATATTGAGAGGCTTGATCCTAAGAAAATGTTCTACTAGAGAGACTTCATTTCTCTTATACAAGTTGCATTATAATTGGCTGAGGGAACAACTTTCAAGTATTCTTCAGCCAATCAGTGAGCAGCTGTATTTTCACAAAAAAATAAGCTGTTTTCTAACTAGTCAAAGTTTTATTATTTGTCGGTAAGTAGGGCTCAGTCACTGAGTAAGTTAAAAAGCTGTTGCAGACTTCATTTTCTGTAAGTTTCTAATATAGACATAATTTCACTGTATATGACTCTGATCCTGCAATTTGACCCATGCAAGCAGAACCCTGCATCTGTGCAGAGTCCCATTGACAACAAGGGACCTCACATGGGTATAAGCACCTGCCCAAGCAGATCAGATTACAGGAGCAGTGCCAGTAGTTGGACATATGACAACTCATTTTATTTAATAGTTAGTAGAGCCAAACTCAAAATATTATCTCTTTTGAATGTATAGTTCCCGGTGCTAGACAGTTATATTGTGTGATTCCACGTTATATTTAAAGTAACATTACAAATAATTAACTACCAAGATTTAACTAAATGTTGAAATCTGAAACTAAATGGAGTCTGCGACTGTGCCAGACAGACTGAGGAAGTGGATGGACCACTGGACTGAGGTACTGTCCCCCAAAAGGGGAGAGCACAGAATGTGGCACAGCCAGAGGGCAGTGTCATGAAGAGGATGCCATGGTCCTCAGAGTGACACAGGTCCAGGAGCAGAAGTGACAGTGGGCAAGACACCACCAAGTGTCGGCATACCAACCTGGCTGATTCTTACTTGCTGATAAAGTTACAATAATAAAACTTCTGTTTGTCAAAAAAAAATGTATCCACAAAAAACCTTTGGTATCCTGCCAAAGTATCATAAAAACACATTCAACTCTCAAAAATTACAAGATTGCTCACGTATTCTGGGGTTTAAGGCACAGCAAGGTCACTTTTTCTTTAACCATGATTCAGTTCATTACTACTACCTATAAAGAAATCCCTTCCCACCTGGATAGATCTACTGACAGCTGTTTCAGTTTCCATCAGACTTTGAGATGGACAACATAAGTGGAATGAGCAGAGACTAGCAATGAACTAGTTTTTTCTGCTATTTTTTTTAATAGTCATTGAATTTATATTTTAATGGCTTGGAAAGTTTGGAAGAGCATGTGCCTGGATAGTCTAATCCCTTTCAGAATATATATTTCCTCTCTATTTTCAGTTGTGAATTTGACAGCACTTTGTATATGGCCAAACAAAATTAAACATTTGAATAAAATAAAAATTACAAAAATGACACCTGCTGGAATCAGGTGTATTGATGAGAAATGAAAATTACAAAACAATACATGGAAACAAAAGCCAAGCCTTTTCCTCAGGCTTGGCTATTCCCATATTTACTCACCCCAGTTTCAGACTTGGCTGCTTAATCTGTCCCCCTAAAGTAGGTGCTTGTTCTAGCTCATTCTGCTAGAAAGCTATCCTTACCTCCTTATGTTCCTAGAGGATTATGAGGAGTCACACCTTCCCTAACAAGTAAGCAAATGAGTCCCTAATGAGACAGCAAAGTTCCTAATTGGCCTGCAGCTTTCTACTGGATTCCAACACCTGCTAACAGAGTGAGGAATAAGAGAATCCTAAGACTGTGGGGATAGATATGAAGGCAGCCAGTCTGTCTCCCATCTGGATGTTCTCTGGTTCCCCTGCTGGCTCATAGCCAGCATGGAGCTCTTGGCAGAAGGAGAGATGAGGCAGAGGCACACAGTTGCTCCAATGCCCTGCTGCCAAGGGAGGTGAGTTGTCAATATAACAGAACAGGAACTACTGGAGTGGTCAGGGTTGAAGGGTGGGACAGAGGCTGAGTAGGCTAGGATAGAGACTCAATATGATTCCTGGTTCCAGCCCCTGAAACTGCCTCTGTCTCCCCACAAACCCTCACTGCCACCATATTGGAGGGCTACAGGAAATAAGTTTGTGCCTCTCCCACATCTGCTTGGGGGAGTTCTCTGAAGAGGTCCCCGACACAAAATATCACACATGCAGCTGCATGCATATCTGCCACGTGTGGAATTATACACACAGTAACTGGACATGAAAAATGTCAGTTAGACAACTAATTTGTCACATGCATATGTGCAAATACATACACAGTTGCAGTAATTGTGCACATGCAAATTCCACTCTCACATTTTGCATGAAAGGCTGGGCCTTTTTCGTCCCTCCGAATTCAGAAACTGGTGAGATTTTGACTGCACCTGAACTTTGCACAGTGCTGTAATACCATAAATCACTGTCTGTATTCTCTCCGTCCTACATAAGCAGGGGGTTTTCAATGCATTTACAACTAGCTGCAGTGACTATTATGAGAAAAGGAAAAAAAGGAAAGAAGAAAACAGTCATGACTAGAACTGGTCTAACAATAGGCATCAAATCATTTACTTAATACATTTTGCAATACTTTTCAGATAAATAATTTGATGAATATCTTTTCAATTATTCACTAAGATCTATTCATGATCGAGAACTACTGAAAAGCTAACTATCACTTCATTGTCTGAAGAAGTTGTGGTATTTACTATGCCTCACTAATTCCAGCCAAATCAGTCTGATACCCAGTAGTGGAAAGGGACAGACAATATGAGAGTGAAGGAGAGATAGCTGTGGGAAGTGATTCTGGCTCAAGCCAGAGGTGGTTTACTCTAATTGCTGCTAGATGATCTAACATACACTTTCATTCTGTAATACACCCCTGGGTAATTCCTCCAAAAGTCTGGCTGCTGGCTGATTAGCTGTAACACCTGAATGCCAGAGAGGTGCAATTTCAGATGTGACATTGCTGATCTATTATTTGCAGAACACATCACATGCTAGTGTTAATGGTGGTTGGGAGTGGGACCCATTAGAAAAAGAATCTGCAGTACAGACATAAAGAGCTTTTCTTTCTGCTCACTGTTTCTTTTTCTGTTTATCTTCTCATATGTCTGTAGGATTTTTCCCCTTTTATCCTTTGGCTGTAGTGTTGAATGCTGATGAGGCAATACTTAGCACTACCTCAAGAAATGCACAACTTTTCATACCAGTCTACTGTTTCTATAGTTAGTAGGGTTAATAGCAGCTTTTAGAGACTCATAGGCTGGTGAATAGCTATACATAAAAGGTAGCAAAAGAGAATAGTTAATGAAAGGTTTCTTAGGAGGGTACCTGACAAGGGTAACCAGATAGACATACTATCCAAGAATAAAAGCACTTACAATGTAGTGTCACCTGTAAGAGGTGCCTAAATAAGCTGAAAGCTTTAATAACAGTTAATGTTTATCCCTCTCCTTTCATTTCACTGGTACCATTTTGCTGGTATGAGGTACTGAATATCTTCCTAATCTAATCTATCATCTACCCAGCCAATTATACTGCATCCATCCTGCAGTTAGAAGTAACCTGTACACTTAACCTGCTCTTGTCTAGGTAGCAGTAGGTGCATTGAATTACCCAATTACCTCAGGACCTCACGGCAAATTGTGTGTTTCAATATCTGAGTATCTCTAAAACAATTACAATCACAGCCCATGACAAGCATCCATGCTATTTCAGTTATATGTGGGCAGAACCTCATAAGTTAAAAATTCATACATGCTTCAAATGGCGTTTGTTAAATGCGGACCATATTGGTAAGAGCTACATTTTTTGGTTATTTATAAAGTTGCCTTTTGGGGGGGATGTAGCTTCTTTTAAAAATAAAGAACGAAGCTATATTTTAAACATGGCACTCAACCATAACTCAATCTATGTTTATATGAAGTAATTTTTTTCTTAAAGGTTCAAAAATAGTAATGAGATATGAGTTGACCACAATTTTGTATTCCATTTGTTCAATCTCTGTATAATAATTCTATTCATGATGCCTAATGAACAAAGGCTCTGAAAACCACACACAGTGGCTCTTTATTGTATGGTACATAGTAAGATATGTATGATGACTGGGAATGAGGCGTGAGCCATACAAATCCAAACTTCCTCAAAGTTTGGGGCTGTTCGAATTTGGTGTTTCAGTTTGGTCCATTATAAAAATGCGAATTTCCTCACACTTAGAGGGGGAAAAGTTTGTATTCAGTGTTCTGCTTTAATAGTTCTAATAATGAGACGATGGTGAAATCCTCACCCCATTGACCTCAATGGGAACTTTGCCATTGGCATTGATAGGGTTAAATTCTGGCGCTTTCTGTCTAGAAAGTCCTGCACATAGTTATGGACACACAAGGACTTTAAGAAGGTGAACTTTCCTGTAATTGCACTGCTCAAAGACATATATTGCATGGGCATATTCCAAAAAGTTTTGCCCACCCACCCGTCTAAACTCATTTCATTTCTGTTGAAAACAGATTTGGAAGCCAGATCTCCAGAAGGGAAATTCTAGTCCAGGGGTCGGCAACCTTTCAGAAGTGGGATGCCAAGTCTTCATTTATTCACTCTGAGTTAAGGTTTCGCATGCCAGTCATACATTTTAACGTTTTTAGAAGGTCTCTTCCTATAAGTCTATAATATAAAACTAAACTATTGTTGTCTGTAAAGTAAATAAGGTTTTTAAAATGTTTAAGAAGCTTCTTTTAAAATTAAATTAAAATGCAGAGTCCCCCGGACTGGAGGCCAGGACCTGGGCAGTGTAAGTGCCACTGAAAATCAGCTTGCGTGCCACCTTCGGCACCTGTGCCATAGGTTACCTACCCCGGTTCTAGTCCATAACCCATTGGAACACATGCTGCAAACTTTTACACACATGCTGAGCGCTACTTGTGCAAGTAGTCCCACTGAAGTCAAGGTGATTACTCACATGAGCAAGGCTAAACAGGTGCATAATTGTTTTTAAGACTGAAGCCTATATAAAATAAGCCCAAACAACTCACTTATTGCATAGTTTTAATCAAATTATAAAGGGGTTTATTAGAACAAATTCATTATTTATGAAAAATGAGATTATAGACATGAGTGTTCTGGTTGAATTCATTCTGAGAGGTGAATCTCACCTGGCAGTTACTGATCTTATTATTTTAAGCTCTGACTGCTGGCTGGGCACATGTTGCTGCACAATGAGTGCTGAATAAATAAATAAATAAATGGAAGAGTACTAAAATCAGAAAGAATCCTGTCTTGAGAGGAGCTTAGTGCAGATCCATCTGTTCTCAGCAGAGCTGCTCTGAGTAACTAGAGTGGGCTTAGAGCACCTCTCTGTGGCATTTTAGTGAGCTGTTGCACTTTATGTTCTCATCTAGAAGGTAACTTATTTCTTGTGACCTGAAGAAAAAATAAAGAAAAAAACTTCAATAAGAAAAAAGAAACATCGTAAAAAAGTAATGAGTTAACAAATGGAAAAAATGTCAAGATTGTGTTTTCCCCTAGCAAATGGTTTCTTGCAACAGTTTGCTAATGTTGGTGGTGGTATGAGTGCATTGTATCATATGAAAAATCAATGTCTGCTGTATATTTTAAAAATCAGTTATTTTCAATGGTATAATATTGATTGAAACATGAATTTAAGCTCCTTAAAGTCTTATATAATATAATAAATAATAATAATAATAATAATAAAGGAGACTCAAAGACATTATTATTGGGATAAGAGTGCTAACCCCAAGTATATCAAAGGTTGCATTTATAGAACTATAACTAGCCTTGGTGTGATCTCTTTGATTTAGGTAGAGCTGTAGCAGCTAACACCAGGGCTGAATTTAGCCCATTACATTCCCACACAAAAAAAAATTAGCTAATTTAAAGTTCAGATTACTTAAGTTCCAGTAAATGCAATCGCTATGGATGTTAGGTTGTACTATGCAACCACACAGAGTAAAGAGAAGTAAGGGTAACTCCAGAAGGGCATGGTGTGGAGACTGCTGTGTCACTGTAGGGGTCTCCCCTATATCACTACATCAGGTAAATCTTCAGATAGCTGCTTAAGCCAGTTCCAAGACAGCATGAAACAGCTTCATTGGGGCCCCAAAGTCACTGTATTAGGGTAATTATGTCTAATTATCTTTGGTGATAAATTCAGTTGCAATGATAAGAGGAATACCTTCGTGTGTTAAAATGGTGAATTTGAAAAGTGCTATATTCGGGAGATATCATGGCAATGTGTATGGGGTAACTACTGGGTTGGCTTAACTGTTCTTTCAAGAGTGAGATTCATAGGGAAAATTTCACAGGTGGCTCATTTTAAATGTTTCCTCTGCCAAAATTCATAGTTTTACCCTAAAAAGCATAAAAAGTTAAATTGTGTATAAAATACTCACACAACAACAAAAAACAAAAGTTTTTAATATGGAGACTAATCTTAATCATTTAATGTGGAACGGAATAGTGGGATTTTAATTTTTATATAAATGCAAATCCCATGCAACCTTAACTATATAATCACTAACACCGCCATAATACTACACCTGAAATACATTAGCTAACCGCCTCACAATCAGAAGGTAATTTACAAAAGAGATCAGTGTGTTTACACTCATCGCTATATTGTCTAAGGGAGTTTGAGCCCTAAACTTGTAGAAAAGAATGGAACCCACCATAATAAAACAACAACAAAAATAATTAAAGAATAAAATCATCAGGATATGAGGCCTCGCTGTCCTTGCACTTGGGACCCAGGGGAAACTTTCCATTGAATGAATGCTAAAGAAAAAATAATGTAAGTCACATTCCCAAAAGAAAGCTTTTTTTTTTACTTTCCATGGTGAAACATTCCCACTGAAAATTCATGTACATTTTAATTTAGATGAGCGTTTATCATTTCTGAAGCTTAAATCCCCCATAATTGTCCCCTAACCAGCATTTATATATAATGCTTTTGTTAGTCTGTCAAGCCAATCTTGTGATTTTTTTTCCTATTATTGCTGAGGCCACTTTTGCAAGGATTATAACAAACGACAAATATGAAAAGATAAGAGATTTTTGGTATTTATTCTAAAGCTTAAGTCAGCTTTCCTACTCTTTGAAGTATAAGCCTCTTTTTGAATTTTATCCAAATACCCAGACAACTTGTGTGAAAATGTCTTATGATGCAAAGGTCTGTGAGATGACCATGGAATTCAAAGAGTATCTCCTGCCCATTGGGAACTTTCAGAATGAAAAAGATTCTTACTACAGCTTATTGCAGCTGTTTGAAAGTTGATTGGTCAGTAAGCCTTTTGCTAATTTCATTCAAACCCATTTTATTTAGAAACAATGCTCCAGTCATGTTTTATATTTTTAGCCTGACTCTAGCTGACAGAAGCTGAAGAAATGCAATCAAATTTCTATTCTTTAGGCAGGCTGCTACAATGAGAGATGAGGCACTCAGCCAAATCCTGTATCTTCTGCCATATAGAATATCTTCTGTTTTCCTGGCAATGTGGATAATTTAAAGACGCTGAGAAGTTAAGCAGTTATCTTCAATATGCCAAGGACCACTGTTTTTTGTGCTAAATGGCCTTCCTCTTCCTTTAACAGTCTAGGACTCAGATGATGAAATGCAGCCATTACCAAAATTCCATTCTGAACATAGCTTAGCAGCACTCAACAGATTTCACCTGTTAGCAACAGAGGAGGGTGTATAAGGATAACAAACCCATTCATCTGTTGCATCTTGACTCTTCTTCTGTTCATGAATTACATAGGAGCAGATAGTGATTTTTCTAGAGTTTATCAATTGTTTTCATTATCTGCAGAAAATCATTTGTGAATTATTCTCAGTCTGTAACTCAACCCCAAGCAATTAGTTGCAAGAATTCTAAATTCAAGCTCTTTGATTAGACATGTGTCTGCTCCCTCAGTGGGTGAGCATAAATCTTAGAATCAGGTCCCTTCTGCAAAGAGTATTTTTTATTTCTCAATAGTGCCCAAAAGCTCAGCCCGAATCAGGGGCCTGTTGTACAAATGCAAACACCGATCATGCCCTTAGGACTATACACACATGAAGGAAATGAACAAAAAAGGGGTACAAATATAGTTGGAAAATCTTTTTAGAGTATCAAATTAATACTTGTGAAATTTCTCTTTTCAACATTTGTCCAACTCTAGTTTGTAGTGAAATATCTACTTCCTGATACTCCTAGAAAACCAGAACTTGACAAAGTGTCTTCAGGTACACAGAAAATGAATCAACAAGTCAGAAATCAGAGCTGGAAAAGGCAATTAGACCATCTAGTCAATTTTCCTACTAGTGCGATATTATTCATGCCCATATATTATCTAGTGTTTTAGCCAGTCTTGTCTGAAACATCCAAAGTGATGGCCAACAAAATGGAAAGTTTATAACTCTAACTCCATCAAATGTCAGAACAAAAAGGATCCGACCATCTGCTCTGAACTGTCCAGTAGATTCCTATCCTACCCCAAGTGACTGCCTAGACCAACCCCCTACCAGCCAATAAGAATTTGGTCCAGCTGTGTCAGTCCCCTGCAGCATCTCCCTCATATAAGCATTAGGGGGCACAGATGAGGAATACTTCAATTTGTACAAGAGACTGAGGCTTGCACCTGATCTGCAAACAGCATGAAGTTCAGGTCCTAAGCTTGTGCTAAGATCCTGCAAACTAGCCACTGTTAACCCCAAAACACTAGACTCATGCCCAAAGTTGCAACAAACATTTAATTATCTATAAAACAACCTGAGACAAAACCCCGATTGCAGGAAAAAAGCACACAGTGTATGCAAAAAACTTGCACTAAATAGAAATGCCTTCCTGATGTGAGCAGCCAAGCCCACAGCACTCCAGGAGAACTGATGATAACCAAACATATGCAGCCTCAACCCAAACTTAAGATGGAAGGGAGGGGCAAAAGAGGGCACCAAGACTGATGACCACAAATCTGAGAGAAGCATAGGGTAGCTTCTCCACATATATACTCCCAACAGGGCAGGGAGAAGTACTCAAGCATCTCCCCACATACTATGAGCTGGCCAGCTACTGGGCGGGGCATGGATCACCAGAGCACCCATACGCCACTTGGAATGTCAGAGGCAGAAGGAATGACTTGCAGGAGCCTCTCCCCATTCCATGCCTGGCTAATCAAAGGCCCACATTGGCTAGCAAGTAGCCATTCTTGAAGTCCTTGCAGCAGCCAAACTCCCACTGAAGTCAATGGGAATTTTGCTATTGTAATGACTTTGGAATTTGGTCCACAGAGAACAATTTTTGGAGGAAGATCTGTTTTGCAGTTTCATTCACTCTGATTTGTACAGTGCTTCACAGAGCTGCAAATAATGTGAGCAGACATCAGCAGAAAAACTTAATTAAAACCCCACCGCTATATAGGATTCTAGCTTAGGGCCAGAGTGTGACACCCTCACTCACACTGAGCAGTACTAGCTAGTTTGTAAGACTACACAAGCCTCCCATGTCTCATGCACTATTCTTTCATTTGGATCTGTGCTATTGAGAAGCAGGTAGCATGTCTCAGCCAGTTCCCAGATCATCTAAACTAAGTTCCACCAAGCTAACTGAATATCATTACCAGTATGTCTTTGATTCCCATACTGTAGGAGTAATGTGCAACTTATCCATGTTACCGTCAAGCTAAATTTGCCAAATCTCCTCTACTAATTAAGAACTCATCGGAGATACTCTTGTGACAATATCCTTCAGCATGGAAGGCTACAGAACTGTTCAGATATTGTTTTTTTCCTTTGAGCTGTAACCTCAGAGGTTTGGTTGCTACATTGGTCATGAAGAGGTGGGCCATTCCTAGTGATAGTAGTATCACTAGTAGTATCTCAGGGCTATTAAGCTAAGGACAATACACACACAGTTAATAAAAAGGCAGCTCCTGACCCAGAAAGATCACAGTCTAGTTTGTGATGGCATACAGGTAGATAAAACAAGCAGGAAGAGGGCAACACACCAGTGAAACAGTCAAAATTAGTATATCAACCATCAGTCTCAGCACACCAACCACCTAGCCTTACATAAAGAAGAACAGGAGGACTTGTGGCACCTTAGAGACTAACAAATTTATTAGAGCATAAGCTTTCGTGGTCCACGAAAGCTTATGCTCTAATAAATTTGTTAGTCTCTAAGGTGCCACAAGTCCTCCTGTTCTTCTTTTTGCGGATACAGACTAACACGGCTGCTACTCTGAAACCTAGCCTTACATGTTTCATAAGTCGGGCCCTACCAAAAATCATGGTCCATTTTGATCAATTTCACAGCCAGAGGGGTTTTGAATTGGTCAATTTCACATTTTCAGATGTTTACATCTGAAATGTCATGGTGTTGTAACCATGTGGATTCCAACCCAAAGGTACACGGAGGTGGGTCTGATCTCCCCCTCATCCCCGAGCAGCTGTGGAGGTGAAGAGGAAGTCCTGTCCCTCCCCAGCCTGGTGGGGACTCACAGCTGGGAGTCCTCAGCTGGGGCACTCCAAGCAGCAGGGAGAGATCGGACCCACATCCACAAGCCTACTCCGGCTGCAGGAACCTTTGGGGCTGCTGCTAAGGGGAAGGCACCCGGAGGTGAGTCTGATCTCCCAGTGAGAGTGGCAGTGCAGGGGAAGGACAAGTCCTGTCCCTCCCCAGCCCGGTTGGGACTTGCAGCTGAGAACCCCCAGCTGGGGCGCTCCCAGGAGCACAGGGGGAAAATCAGATTTCACGGGGAAGGCTTATTTGATGGTTCATGACATGTTTTTCATGGCCTTGAAATTAGTAGGACCCTATTCATGAGCATTACATACAAATGAGTTTTAAGGAGGGTCTTGAATGTAAGCTATCTTGGATGCCTGCTCTGTAAGAATCTAGTTGTGTATCCAGTTAGGGGTAGAGGGATAGACGTGTATCTACAGCCAAGACCTCATGTTATTTTTGACAGTATTCTTTGTCACAAACTTGAAGGGTTTTGCTACTCTGACATCATGTGCTCACAACGGGTAAGGGATGGCTGAAACAAAATCTATCATGGCAACCTTTAGCGTGTATTTGTGTGCATGTGTTCTTTATTCACTTCTGCTATTTTCAAAATTCAGGTTCTGTTGAATTTCTTTAAATACCCTTGAAATATACATATGTATGTCAATAGTGGTGTTCATGTGATAAACAGGAGACCCATGCTATCAAATTCAATGTAAATCATGGACTTTGCACTGCTTCTCTCCTCAGTAATCTATCCTCCCTGAGTTCTGAATATTCTTAAACTGTTTAGCATGCTATTGAAATATATATCACCTTTACTGTCCTCTGTCACACTTTTTACATTGTTACATTTGTTTTGATAAAAGATCGAGAGAGGCCTGTAATTTGGCAACAAAAAAACTATCTAAAGCATGCATAAATAAGACAGAAAATATCATATTGCCTTTATATAAATCTATGGTATGCTCACATCTTGAATACTGTGTACAGATCTGGTCACCCTATCAAAAAGATATATTGGAATTGAAAAGGTACAGAAAAGGGCAACAAAAATGATTAGGGGTATGGAACAGCTTCCATATGAGGAGAGATTAATAAGACTGGGGCTTTTCAGCTTGGAAAAAGAGACAACTAAGGAGGGATATATAAAGGTCTATAAAATCATGTCTGGTGTGGAGAGAAAGTAAATAACGAAGTGTTATTTACTCCTTCTCATAACACAAGAACTAGGGGTCCCAAATGAAATTATTAGCAGGTTTAAAATGAATAAAAGGAAGTATTTCTTCACACAATGCATAGTCAACCTGTGGAACTCTTTGCCGGAGGATGTTGTGAAGGCCAACACAATAATAGGGTTAAAAAAAAGAACTAGATAAGTTCATGGAGGATAGGTCCATCAATGGCTATTAGCCAGGATGGGCAGTGATGATGTCCTTAGCCTCTCTTTGCTAGAAGCTGGGAAGGGCAACAGGGGATGAATCACTTGATGATTACCTATTCTGTTCATTCCCTCTGGGGCACCTGGCATTGGCCACTGTTGGAAGACAGGATATTGGGCTAGATGGACAATTAGTCTGATGCGGTATGGCCGCTCTTATGTATTAAAAAGGTATTCTTTCAGTTTTGTGAGCAACTGAAGCTTATTGAAAGGCATTTCTGATCATTACGTTGGAATTTTAATCAATTGTTGACTGGAGGGAACTAGAGAGGCATATATATTTTTATAAATACAACAGCACCAAAACTTTCTTTTTAGTGCAAATAAAAGAAAATTCTACAGAAAGAATTTTGGATATTTCAGAGCAGGATCTGATTTCAAATGTATACCCATTTCTTCTTGAATATGAACAAAGTTTTTTCTCTTTCTCTGATATTGTACTTTCACAGTGGTGCTTAATGTCATTTGGGATTGGAGGCCTTTATTTTTCTTTTGGTTGCTGTATAACTTTATGGATTGTGATATTTTTATGCCAACATATGATATTCTTTGGGAGAATTTTATTGAAAGTTCACAACTATTGTGCAATATATATATACTTATTTTGGAAACTGTCCAAGATGAGTGTCGTTGGTTATTGAGGGCTTTGGTGAATTGTTTACATTTAACGTTATTCTGGGTTTGCTTTCAAGTTGTTTGTTTGTTTGTTTGTTTTTGTTTTGTTTTGTTTTTTGGTTGGTTGGTTTACCAATACTGTGATTTTTTGTTTGTTTCCTTTAAAAAAAACCATATGTATATTTATTCATGGAATCGTTTCTAAAATTGGGGAATGTATCAAAACATTTAGAAAAAATATTATTCTACCATCTCCAACACTAAACCATTCTGTAAGCTTTTCTGTCTTCACTCCCACAGCCCTGGGCACCTTTCAAGGTCATCAAAATCACCAGTTGTATCCCTCCTTACATTTATTCTGGTTCAGCACTGACCTTGTGCTGATTACTTCAAACAGCAAGATAGCTACAACTTTAATCAGTTGTATTTTCCCTCTGGCTGCTGCATGTAGACTTGTTTACCAATTGTTTTTGTGGGGTTTTTTTAGTCCTTTGTACACATTTCTGTCACTAACGATATATTCTCTTCTGGAAAGCAAGTTTCAGCAGGGTTGATTGCAAAGTAAAACAGAAGGAGGTAGGTGCAGATAGCAAGAACTGTGTCACCTGCAGTGCTCATCTAACATTATAAACTCAGCTGCATGCATTTTCTCTCTGGGCACTAGATGGCAGCATATATCGGTACTGCATTGCATCAGGGATAGACTGTTATGAGGAATGAAATTGCAGGAAGCCGTTCACTAGAGATTTAAAATAGAGCACATGATAAGCGCTAGGGATGAACTCTGCTCCCATGAAAGTCCGTTTCAAAATTCCCATTGTCTTTGTAGGTGTAGAATTGAGCCCATGTGGGGGATAGAGTTCAACCCTAAAAATGCTTTAAGTTCCTTTTTACCGTAAACCTAACAAAAGCTGCTGAATATCACACTGGATTGTCAGGATGAACAAACTGCTTTAAGTTCAAGGAACAACAAGGGTACAAACACAAACATTATCTAGAGGCAACATGGGCCAAGACTGAATATGTGCCAAACTGGGTCCATACCTTCCAAATGTCCTCCTTACTCAGCATACACACTGAACACTGAGGAACCAGTATGGGGCTGATTCTGATCTCTTGCACCCATTTGACAACTGTTTAATTCCACTGACTTCAGGGAAGTTATTCCTGGTTTATACTGGTGTATGTGAAATCAGAATCCGGCCCCACAATCAGGGCTTAAAACAGATCAAATTAGGGGTGGGAAGTAAGACTTTGGTGGTTGTATATCATAATGAGCGTTGATGTCGTGTAATGATGCAATACCATATTATCTGCATACAGGTAGACCTGAGCAAAATGATTTTTGGTTCGGGGGGAGGGGAGTCAGTTCGGTTTGAACCAAAATTCATTTTTTCCCCCAGTTTTTCCTCACTGAAATGAAAAAAAAAACATTTTGGCATCAAATCTTATACCCCAATCAAAAGAATGAAGAAGTCTGTTTCATTTTGGATCACTTTCAAGTGTTTTTCACCCTATTGTGATGGTTTTTAACAAAAATTGGTTAAATTTCTCAACAAAATGGCATTTTGAATCAAAAAAGTCAAAACATTTCATTTTGAAATTGTCAGCATGAATTGTTTTGACTAGTTCATTTCCCCCCCTTTTTTTTTCAAATGAAACTATTTTCTAAGTTTGACCCAAATCCATGAATGGTTTTGGTGCCCAAAAAATGCAAATTGGTACATTTACCAATTTGTCAAGAAAACTTCACCCAGCACTAAGGCTGAGAGAAATCAACAAGGAAGGAGGGAAAACGTATCTGAAAGGTGTCCAGGTACCTATGCAAGCATATAGCAAGGCTAACACTGATCACATGCATACACTGTGCACACACACAGTTGAGCTGTGTAGAGGGTCTACACATGTTTTCTCACCTACTTGTAGGGTGACCAGATGTCCCGATTTTATAGGGACAGTCCCGATTTTGGGGGTTTTCTTATATAGGCTCCTATTACCCCCCACCCCCTGTCCTGATTTTTCACACTTGCTGTGTGGTCACCCTACCTACTTGGCCCCCAGGGAATTCCAGGGGAAGAAAAGGGACAGTCTGTTTCCTATGGATTCTAGATAGCCCTAGCATAGGGGAAACGGATAACAGCATCTTCCTTTTCCCAAAGAAAACTTTTTTCTCTCTCTGCCTATCTGGAAGGGAAATGGACAGCAGTGACCAGACTAGACCAGCCCCATTCACAATTCAGTGAGATGGTGTTACAGAGTTCACTCACTGTTGGGCACCTTCTTGTGGCTGGGTCTGGAAATTAGCTTCTTCAACAGGTTGTGAGTTCTAGAGAGTTAGGAAGGATGTGGTGTGAACAGTCTCCCTCTCAGCAATCAGCCCACCGACCAGGTCACTATGTAGTTCTTCCCTTCTGGGGTATCAATATCTCACTGGCTCAGCTGTCTGCTATTCCAGATAATTTTCTGCTCCACAGCCAGGTCCTGCACCACTTCTCCAACCACTGGTAGGGGAACCCAGGCTCATTCACTACTCTATGTTTCAGCCCAGGGACCCAAAGTCTATCAACTATGGTCTGCTTGCTCCCAGACCCTGTTCCTTTTTTCCTGGACTCCTTCCTATTTCCCTTCTTTATCTTCACCACCCCTCTTCTGGCCCAAACTCCCTCCTCCCAGAGAGTGATAGACTAATTCCCCTCTCTGACTTCTCGCCAAACTCTGTAGCCCTAAACAAACCACACTTCTTACAGCCAGTGACTGCAGACTACTTCCCCTGAAACTCCTTTCTTTTTTCACCTTCATACAGGCCCAACCTGCTCCTTCCCTTCTGAGCTTCCTCAATTAGCCTTTATCAAGCCCTGGCTCTTCTCCAGGTGCAGCCTCTAAGGTTATTTGTCCTAATTTAACATGCTTTGCCTTGTGTGGGGTGGACACCCCACCACAGATGGGTGACCTTGTTTATGTGCATAGCTTATCCAGATCTGGCAGACTGACCCAAACTGAATCTCATTGTCTCCAATCATCTCCCTGCTGGCACAGCCAGAAGGCAGCTGGCTGCTGGCACAGCCAAGAAGCAGCTGGCTGCTGCCTCCTCCTTTTTCCTCCAGTGTCTGCTGGCTGGCTGGGTACCAGCAAGGGACATTAAGCATGTGGGAAGAGAGAGAGTCTACATGCTGTCATTGCTGGTACCACCATGACTCATGATGGTCCAGGGCAGTCACTGCAGGGAAACCCTGATCGCTCCCTGATGCGTTCATGAGTGAGATGTTTAGTTGGATTGAAAAGAAAATCCCAGGCAGTCATTTGTATGTTCTTATTTTTATTATTGTAAATAATAGAATAAAACAAGAGTATCAGCCCCCACCCAAATACTGACTAGATCCCACCAGTCACCCTATGGTTTGAACAAGCCTGGGATAGGCAACACTTCATTTTCTCCAATCAGTTGCCTGTGCTGCTCCTGAAGGCCTGGAGCCCCTTTAGCACCCTGCCAGGCACCAGCTCTTCCCAGGACTAGTGCTAACTAAACATTGGGTTGCCCTAAGCATTCAGACATTACTGTGTGAATAGTACCTTTATACCAAAACAGCTAAGAATATAATTTAGTTACAGATTCCCACCAATAAAATGCATAGGAGAAGAGAGAGAAGTTTGACCCATGTGCTTCCTAAAATCATATTAATAACTGAAGGTCCCTTTCTGCTTCCTCATCTTGATTAGCATTTTATTCCATAGATAGTTCCACTGATATGTGGGAAGGTGGGTTTTCACAGTAGATAGCCCACTTCATGCATGGATATGGGTGGGCGGAGCAATGTTCCAAGTCATCGGGAAAATAGCCTTGTCACGGCGAAGGATGTAAACAGATGCTAAAATGCTCCAAAATGGTTTTTTCCACTTCATGGATTATACATAAGACACAAGAGAATTTTCTGTCCAAATATGAGGAAATTGATTTTTTTTTAAATTACAGAAGTTTAAAAACTTCAGTGTAAGTCACATTTAGAATAGCTTATAATATATATGTAGCAGAACCACTTTGGGCTAGAAAGTTAGCATTTGCTTTATCTCAAACAGATTGGCATGTTTGAAGTAGGGCAAAGAGGAAATGTCAGAGTGACCCCATCCAATTGTGGGAAATCTGACCCTTTCAATTTTTTTTTTAAATAGTACATTTATAGGACTCTTCATTGCACAAGAACTTAATATAAATTATCTGATTGCTACCATGACTGGTCACAGTGATAATTACACACACAAACTATAGAAGACAACTCAGACATCCGCCCACCCTGCCACCCTCTCTGGCTGTGTTCTTGTCCAACACCTCCCCAGCCAGCAGACTCTGGAAGTCAGGACTAGATCAGGCTCCCACAGATGGGAGCCTCCACACACACCTTTCTCCCACCCACACCTCCACTCAATGTTCTGTAGAGGTCTGTCTGCAGGCCTGGAGATCCACAGAGTGGCTAAAGAGGTGTGGGCAGACTGCATATCTTTCTTCCCCACTAGCCTCATGGGGATTCCTTTAGAGATTTTATTCCACTTCTGCAACCCCACTCCATGGCAGTAATTTGCCTTTGAAAAGGATCTGGGAGCTGTGACACCCCGGCAACGGAGCCAAGCTGCTAAGGAGTGAAGCCAGAGGTTCTGCTGAGGATCCATGAAGGTTAGGGGAGGCTGTTCCATGGGAGAGCTAACATCACCCTTGGATGGAACAAATGAGGAGAAAATTCAGCAAGAGATTTCCTCCCTTTTAGTTCCCTCTTCTAGGTTTTCCTGTGAAAAGGAGTGGCCCGGTCCTCAGCTACCTGCAGCCAGTATCTTTTCCTTCACTCTGGGTCCCAGGACAACAACAGACTCTTAATTTCCTGGGTAATCTTTGTAGTGTTTATGGAGAATTCATTCTGTGGTCTATGCCAGGTTTCTCATGGAGCATCAAGTATATTGGCTGGGTTACATTAGTCCATTCCAGGTTTTGGAGTTTTACTAGAGAGTTCAGTTAGTTAGGGTTAGAGAAGTTGCATCAGCTCTATGCTGTCTTCTGGGAGCTGCTAGATTAAACAAGTTGTCTGACGCATCTTCATTTGAATCTATATACAGCCTGTGTGTGATTATTTCCAGAAGATCCTACTCAGGACACAACACTCCTCTTCCTTATCGGCTCTGGGCATCAGTGGCTGTGCCAGCAGTGCTACCAGGAGATGGGGGAGGGGATAGCTCAGTGGTTTGAGCATTGGCCTGCTAAACCCAGGGTTGTGAGCTCCATCCTTGAGGGGGCCACTTAGGGATCTAGGGCAAAATCAGTACTTGGTCCTGCTAGTGAAGGCAGGGGGCTGGACTCAATGACCTTCCAGCTCTAGGAGATAGGATATCTCCATTAATTTATTTCCCTCTTACCCAATAGCTGATCCACTGCAGCTTCCCACTAGTAGGTTGAAAATCTAACAAAGACCACCAACAGATTTCTCCATACCAGCCTGCATGTGGTAGTTCCTTTCAGCCTCTATCTACCAGGGCTGGATTTGGATCTCTGGCCTTAGATAAGTAAATAATATAAGTACAGGCAAGGAAATGAAGGGGAGTACATGTTATAAATAAGTCCCACTCCAAAAAATGCAAATAAACTAGCAAATCAAAAAAGAGAGACTAACAGATACATCTCTTCATTATGCAAGTTCCGCTTGAGTGTGAATGAGCTCCTTCCATTTCTCACTGCTTGATATTGGAGTGGTTAAGGTATTTTTCAAAATAGTATCAAGTGCCAGGTAAACTACATTTGTAGGGATATTAAAGAAGGTACTAACAGTGATTCCCCCTAGTGACAGTGACCCCCCAATAATTTGTCCCACACACTTTAAAATCCAACAGTTTCACCAAGTACAAAAATCTCTTGGGTCTTCTGTTAAAACTTGTAAGCTACTGTCTGTAGAAACCATTGATTATATCTGTCCTGTGAAAGATACTTTATCACTATGTAAAACTTACAAACAAGTTAATTGACTTTGTTCTTGAAGTAATTGATAAAATGTAAACAAACGCTATAAGCCCTTAAGTGACTTTCACTTCATTGTAACAGCAACGGCTCCTAGGAACAGACCCCCACCATCTGTGATTAAAGGGCCAGGAGTCTCAAATGAATTAGCACACACCCCGAAAGTGGTGGATACAGTAAATTAAAATATGGTTAAGATATGGAATGTATGTTGATGAATACTTGATGTACATAAATGGTTAGGGAGGTGCCAGCCTAGAAAGGGAGTATCCATAAGCCGAAGAATATGTCAAGTAGGACCACCAGACAACCCCCTGAGGGTAAACTGGGATCCACCCCATCACCTGGAAGGATGAGAAACACAAACTTTGGACAGTGTGGAGCCACCAGGAATGTGCCACTTTGGACAGGAATGTGCCATCTGCTGATTGAGTCAGCAACAGCAGGATGAAACAGCTCCCATAGACTAACATAGGAATTAATTCCTATAAGGATGGACTCTAAAGACTGAGGATTTTGAGTCTCTGGTTCTGCTGCCAACCTCCAGGAGCATCAGGTGCACCTGACACAGACTCGGCTCCATCCTCATGACCAAGATACCTGGCCAGTAACTTGGCATGAGCAACTTCTAGGCTGGTAACTATAACACCTATATAACACCTATAAAGAACTTGAATGAATGAATATATATATATATATATATATATATATATATATATATTCAGAGTAGCAGCCGTGTTAGTCTGTATCTGCAAAAAGAACAGGAGTACTTGTGGCACCTTAGAGACTAACAAATTTATTAGAGCATAAGCTTTCGTGGACTACAGCCCACTGCATATGCATATGCATCCGAAGAAGTGGGCTGTAGTCCACGAAAGCTTATGCTCTAATAAATTTGTTAGTCTCTAAGGTGACACAGGAGTACTCCTGTTCTTTTTATATATATGTTTATATGTGTGTGTATAAGGAATAAGTAGTGATAGGAATAAGTAGTCAAATAACGTTTACTTTTATCTTTTGCTTTATCATTATATTTACAATAAATGTAACATCTTTGTCTTATCCCTCTTAATAAGATCCTCCTGGTTTTTATTCTATTGGTATAACACATTCAAGTGCTTGAGAATGTACATATCCGGTTTCTCATTGGAAATATTTCTTTTCTTTTGGGAAACTTCAAAACTTTCCCCATCTATTGAGAAAAAAGCTCCAAGGATAGCCTCAATTTAAATTTAAAAAAAAAAGTCCAATAGGCAAGGCACTTAGCAAAAAGATTACAATTCAGTTTAAGCATTCAATAATATACTATAATGATATAATAAACATAAAAGGAAAAGCATGATTGGTACAAATCTGCAGAATGCCGCGATTTAATTACAGTAGAGTAATTGAAAAAAGAACCATGCATTATCTTAAATACGTTGAAAAGAAAACATTCCTACCCTTTAACTACTTAACAGTATTGTAAATTTGTTAGTATTGTGAAACAAAATGGAAATCTGCTGTGTGGTCAGAATAATTTTATTGTTGTCCATACAATATATTATGGAAAATAAAGACTAATTTAAAGTAATGTGGGCTTTGCCTTAATCTTAATATACACTACACAGCCCAGATATCAGAATGTATCACCTTGACTTTACAGTCTGTAGTCTGACACCGAGTCATGCCATTTTTGACTAGGCTATCATGACTGTTGTAACGTGCACTCTGTATGCACAGTCCAGACTTTCCAATCTTTGAATCCCACCTGATCCCCCATTTTAGTCCCAAACCACATTCATTCTATTTAAAGAACCATTTACAATAAGTAATATAGGCAGGTATTGAGCTGTTGTGGAGGGTAAAGGAATGAGAATAAAGGATTAGTAGGAAGGAGGCAATGGAAAGTATTAGATTTTTCTTTACATTATAAAGAGGGTTTAGAAGAAGGATTAGTGGGGTGAGATTAAGCAGTCTTAAGGAGGAGCAGAAAGGATGGTGAGACAAAACTGATTTTATTTATTTTAATTAAGAGTTTAACATTTTTTGGAAAGCAGGGAGTTATAATGAATCAGGGTGTGAGTGAGTTCATAGCAGAGCATGGCAGAGAGGATTAGGGGTCAAGAAGAAGAAGGTTTTTTTTTTTTGAATGGCTACAAACCCTTAAGAACTTAAAAGGCCAATGGGATCGTGAAACAGAAAGAACAGCTTCCCTTTAGTAACGGCCCAGAGGAGAAATGGATAGGCCAAAGTGTTTTAAGGAACAAGGCTAGGATTGAGAATACTAGGGAGAAATGTCAATGGCAGCAAGGAGAAAGATGGAGACTAGAATCAAGGAAGCAGGAGAGGTTGTAAGTGATCAGGGTCAGCAGAAGCAGCCTGTAAGGACCTGTGAAATAGCAGAGAAAGCCAGGGAGTATGTGAAGGGTATGAACACCAGTAAAGACAACTATAAGATTCGACAGCAGAAAATCTGGAGTTCCCATTAAACTTAAATAATAAACTACCTCAAGGGTAAGAATGAAGTTTCTACTATGGGAGTAGCTATGCCAATACTTGGGTTAAATGCCTGAACTTGTTAGATATGAATGGGATACTTCCAGAAACCTGAGCAGAATCAGACCCAGTTGAGTGCTAATGAAGCTAATAAAAGTGTTGTGCCTTCTTTCCAACAAGCCTTAATTTTGAATGCTCCCTAAGAAGTACAACTGTGTCTAATTATGATACTGAGATGAACTGCTCTCACCTGCATGAGACGACCTCACTTACAGGAGAATCCATTCTGGAAACACACCTAAACTAAAATCCTGGATACAAACACACCTAGAGTGTTTAAAATTCAAACCTAGAACTAAAATTAGCCAATGACCTTTACCTTTATAAGGGGTCAACCCCTCTTCTCCAGATACCCCTTGAATTTTCAGGTATTCCAGATCTGAATTTTGCAGCTTAATCCTATTTATTTAATTTATCGTCAATTAAACAATTATACACCTTTGACTAAGATTGACACTTGTAGTTTTGCTTGGTATCTGGAAGGGTTAATGTAGAATAAGTCACTGCTTAATGCTGTATGCAGTAAAGTGTGCAAGCTAGATGGACATTTTAAAGTTAGCTCAGTGGTTTGAGCATTGGCCACTAAACCCAGGGTTGTGAGTTCAATCCTTGAGGGGGCCATTTAGGGATCTGGGGCAAAAATCTGTCTGGGGATTGGTCCTGCTTTGAGCAGGGGATTGGACTAGATAACCTCCTGAGGTCCCTTCCAGCCCTAATATTCTATGATTCTATAAAGAGAACATCAAATAGATAAATAAGCACACCAGCTGCTAGTCAGTGTGATGGGACACTCCCATTCTGCTGATAGAAAGGTTAACAAGCATTTCTGTACTTAGCACCAATTAGGCTGACCTGCAGAACATACCTCACCTGGAGAAATGGAGCTTAAAAGGGTGAGACTGGTCACACAAATGGGAGTTTTCCCAGGAGTTGGGAGGCTGTTAGGACTTGCTAGTGAGCTCTGATAGCAGGGTGAGTTTAGTCTGAGGTAGTTGCTATCCCCTCTTTCCCTGTCCCCTCCTTTGTTTGGGGCAGACTGATATAACAATCCTGATATAGATGAGGGGTACTGGAAGGCTCCTCCCTTCCAGCTACTGTGGCAGGACTTGAGGAGTGCTGCCAAAGCCTAGAGGCAAGTGAACTATAATTGGACTCAGAAAGGATGCTGGAAGTGAGCCAAATTGCCACCAGGAAGTGAGATTCTCCAGGAGTGGGTGCTCCTATACAGGACCCAGGACCCAAGGACAGGATACTCAAAATTACTACAGCTAAGCCTAGGCTTAGGATCTGTTGACTATAGTCAGCAACAGAACTTTTCTCAATTGGCATTGCTTTTCTCTAGATAGTGTAGACATATGAGGCTGCTAGCCCATATTCAATTTAAGAGTACCTTAAAGTTAGTCCATCAGTGGAGAACTACACAAAATACATACAATAAAGTATGATACATAACAGACTTACAGGTAGCCATAGGTACTTAAATGAATACTACCAATACTATGCAAGTGTGTATTTCCAGTGTGCGCAATCTTGTAAAACCTGCATCAGAAATGTTCCAACAGTCAATGAAAAGTAATGGAAATGTTAAGATGACAAGGATGACCGCTTACAATTCTAATTTCTCCAGATATCCTAATTGCACTTTTTTTGTTTGAAATATATAGCATCATCAGACAGCAACAGTCTCCTTGTGTATTGATACCAACATAGTATATTTAGAACCCCTCTGTAACATTCAAAATCTTCTTCCTTGTATAAATCCAATTAAATGGGGTCCACCCTAAAGTGTTCTTCCTACAAGATGCCCTGTTCAAAGCCATATTTTTTTATCACAATACATGCTATCCTCTCTCTTTGACATCCCACCACTCCATGGGTCATTCTCTCTATGTCAGGAGTAAGGACCCTCAGATTAACCTCAGTCTAATAAGTGCACCTGGGCCCCATTTGAGCCACCTCACTGGCTGAGGGGATTAGCTGACCTGCTCTTAAGATCAGCAGCAGTAGATTGCTGACCACTCAAAGCATTCACCCATAGTTATGATAACTCTTGTTTCTAGCTTTGCTCCTCTCTTGGGCCCAGCCTTGCTCTGCCTTGCCTCACTCCAGGTAGCCCAGTTGTGACCCTCAGCTCTGATTCCTGAGTTCTGACTTCAGCTCTGACCCTTGGCTTTAGCATATGGCTTCTGACTTCAGCTCTGATCCTTGCCTCTGGCACATGGCTACAGACTCCCACTGTGGGAATTAGGCTGGTCCCTAACACAGTGTCTTTCCTTCAGACTTGATCTGTTAGACTCCCTTACCCACATAGTTGTCAGGACTGTGGTTTACATAACCAAATCGTCTGAGCCTGCACACCCTCATTCAGAACTATGGCTCCCAGTGTTCCCTCTTGTCTTTCTAGGAGTCTGTTAACCTACTGAGGTGCCTCTTGTCTCATTTATGAGCAGGGAAGCAACCTCTCCATTAGCAAACCCCAAGTGAGTTAAAATAAATGAGCTCTGCTTTTCCAATCATGTTTTATTCTCACTTAGCCACATTATTGACCATATATGTCAACTGGTCCACCACCTTGATCCCTTTGAGTGCAAGGCCATTTCTCCCTTATAGGAAAGATTGTCACGCAATTGGAATGAGATATACAGGATCCTTAGTATTCATTACAAATCATGTAAGCTAAATAATTGGCCAAACCTCATAGCAATGGAATTGAAGGACATTCACATCCCGTCATTGACATTGGTTGGATTAGTTTTCAAAGCAATTGGCCCAGCAGGGGTGCAATCCCCTGAGAAGTGTTTCAAGTGACTGACTCACAGTTCAGTCACTAGGGGGATTGCAGTATGGAAAAGCCCATGGTGATATTTGCTTGGCTGTCCTTCAAAATGTTCAGTCAGAAGGGTGAATGAGATACAATGGGAAACTTCCAGATAAACAAGGACAATTTCTCCCTAAAACACTGTCACTTTAAAATTTCAATATATTTTGTTTCTAAATCAAGCAAACTTTGGTTTGTCTGTATTGTTAATGAAAACTCAAGCTCTTTAATGCTTGGCATCTCATTTGCTCTTCTCATACTGTCGTGGTGGGTGTGTTGTTTTTAACAACCCAGTAGTTCTGCCAAGAAGTGAAAAACATCAAGGAACATAAACAGATTTGTTTGGCTGCACTCACTGTGTGGGGAAAACAGAATTACAGGCTAGAAGCCAGAAAGGACCAACTTTGGATAAACTGCATTAATTCTGCAATGTCTGATAACAGTTCTGAAAAGCCAAATAATCATCATGCATAATCATATGGGTAGCTGTCAGAATACAATGAAAGTAAATACTATACCTTCAGATATACACAAATTATCCATCTGCATGAAAGATTTTTAAATAGCTCCATAATGCTGCTGTCAAATGAGATAGCACCTAACAATAGTAGTGTGTAGTAGTGCTGGGGATAATTGTGCTGGGTTATAATTTTTAGTTGTGCACTGTTATATTGATTTTGTTTTGTTTATCTAGTATTCTTTTTTTTTCTGGAACAACTCCCAATTCCTTTTCAGGGACTGCTATCCTGGATACTTTTAATTCCTGCTTTAGATACAACTCACCTGAGCTAAATGTTTGTTTTCTGATAAAAGTATATTTTGAAAAATGAAAACAAAATAACTGTCTCCAGTCCCACCCACTCTTTTCTCGATGTATCCACAGTTCATACCAGTGCTATAACAATATATCTGTGAGCTAGAAGAATAATTGTCTTGACATCACAGTAAGTAACTTGACAGTAAGTACCGAAACTATTTGTTAGATCTGAAGCACATACATCAGTGGTAAAGTGGGATATCAGTGCAGTGATAGGGACTTGGTAAGACATCAAATGGGAGGTTAAACTAGCTGTCATAGGCTGTCTTCAATGGAAAGAAATGGATTATTTTTTTAACACAGAGGTAGCTATTGAGATCCTAGCAGAGAGATAGCACAGATAGTTTTTAATAACCTAGTAGTTCTGCCAAGGAGAAAAAAACATCAAGGAACATAAACAGATTTGTTTGGCTGCACTCACTGTGTGGGGAAAACAGAATTACAGGCTAGAAGCCAGAAAGGACCAACTAGTGAAGTTCAACCCTAGCTGGAGGTTGAAAGGTCAACCTTGACTAGATACATTGGGATAAAAACCACCCATGCTTTGTTTCTGCTAGTATTGTACTTCAAGATAGCTATCTTGAGTTATCTCCATGTAAACCACATCTATTTTGTTGCAATGAAGACATAGGCACAGAAACTTCATTACAAGGGGAACATAAACCAATGGCTGCTCCCATTTACCCACCATCTCCCTGTTACCAGGGGCTACTAGGCTTGGGAGGAGCTGTGGAAAAGTTAATGCAGTCACAGGGTGAAATAGATTTCCACCAGAATCTCCACAAGGCTTGGTGATAGCTGAAGCACATCACTCTTCCAGCTTCCAATTTAGCCCTCATCAGTCACCACCCTGGGCATTCTCCGGGAGGCCTGGATGTAGCCTCCCTATTCAGTGGATGCACCATCCCTTCCCAGGACTTCAGGACTCCCTCACCTGTCCTTGCCCCTCCCTGCTGGCTTGAGGCTTCCTTATGGGAAGGGATTTTAGGGTCTTCCTCTTTGTACCTACATCCAGGCTTGCTCCCACTTTTCTCCCCTCCTGATGTCCCCAGGTGAGAGTTGCCATCGCAGCCCACAGCAAGCAGGAGTATACGGACTGGAGAACTCTGCCTCAGTAGTGGTGATACAGACTATCTGTCTCTCCTCCTGCATTGCAGCTCCCTGACAGGCTGGACAAGAACAGCCCAGCTTCTCTCCCACCTCAAACCCTTATCCCTCCTCACTTCTCAGAGGGCCCCAGTGTTAAGAGAAGCCACCGTGGATTCCAGCAGGCAAAGCAGGACCCAGGTGCTGGCTGTGCATATTTTCAACAAAAATTTGAATACTAAAATGTTTTGATATGGAAATGCTACCAGCATAACTCAAAGAATTTTGTTTGAGCACCTCACATACCCATTCTCCTCCATAGGACAGGTTACCTGGTCAGACTATCTCTCCCATGATGCACCATATCTTCCCTCTTATATAAGGGTGATGGTGCATCATGGGAGTCCATAGCCATGGTGTATCCTGTAAGATGTAGTCCAGCCTGGGAGCCTGGCTAATAGAGGAGAATGGGGATATGAGGCCACTGAACTTCAGCTTCCATGAGGCATTGCAGCAGCATTTTCAATATTGAAATATTTTGGCTTTAGGGGTTTCTTTTTTCAATACTTTTCACACAAAATTCATATAGTTGAAAACCCAATTTTCTATTGAACAATTGTGATGGAAAATTTTCAACCACCCCTAAATTAGATTTCTCCCCAAAAAACTGCCATGCACAACCAAGGAGTGAACCAAGAAGAGTACAAACAAGAAGTGTCACAGGCTGCAATTCACAGCAGGTGACATCAGTAAGGTGTGAATTCCACTGAATACTTTTAAAGGCACCTTGCCATTTTCTGCCATGGTGCCTAGCTATCCTAGAAAAAATGCTCCATGCTGCCTTCAAACTTCAAATCCACTCACTCATCATAGGATGGAGACCAGAGTGCCTTTACCCCATGGTATGGAACAGAGACCAAACATTTAACTTACTGTCCTTCATACTTCACCCCTTCCCCCAACACACAAGACTTTGCCATTAGTATGTTCCTTACAGATATAAGGATCTGCCTTGTATAGATCTGCTTTCAGTATTGGAACCATAATTCATACACTCAACTGCATGCATGTAGCACAAGGAATTTGAGTGTGATTGCATGATGGTGCTGCTGATGATGGTAGGGGGCAGGGCTCAGCAGTCCTGGAGCTCATTCTCAGTTTCTTATGTTCCTAAAAGTTCATGCTTCATGGTTTCAGTCAGCCACCTGCAGAGGTCAAGATGCGATGTTTCCCCCCAAAAAAATCTTTCTCTGAAGCATCAGTGATAGTCATGGCTGGAGAAGGAACCAGAGATCTGAGGAGGCACTGAGCATTCCTCTCTCAGGGATTTGGCTGTCTGGTTCTTGCTCTCATACTCAAGATCTAACTGATCACCATATATGGGGTCAGGAAGGAATTTTCCCCCAGGCTAGATTGGCAGTAATCTTGTAGGGGGATGGGGTGCCTTCCTCTGCAGCATGTGGGTGCAGGTCACTTGCCAGGATTAGCTGGGTATATCTCACTTAACCATTTCCCTGACAGCGCAGGGGCCTCAGGCATTGGTGCAATTTGGTCCTTCCTACTCTCTGTGCCTGTGGCATATAATAATCTGTAGGTCTCCTGTAGGCTGTAATACTTTGGTCTAATTTTGGCTGTTGGGTTTAGTGGCCTGTGATGTGCAGAAGGTCCAATGAGATGATCTAGTGGTCCCTTCTGGCCTTAAATTCTATTACTATGATTTTATGCAGCCCAGAAAGCATAGATCTGTTTCCCTTTTAATTGTATTCAATGTTGTTGTAGCTGTGTTGGTCCTAGGATATTAGAGAGACAAGGTAGGTGAGGTAATATCTTTCATTGGACCAACTTCTGTTGGTGAGAGAGACAAACTTTTGAGTTTACACAGAGCTCTTCTTCAGGTCTGTGAAAGTACTCAGCGTGTCACAGCTAAATACAAAGTGAAACAGATTGTTTAGCATAAGGAGTTAATACATTTCAAGGGACCATTCAAGATGGGGTGGGACCATTAACACCATTCCAATTATGGTGAAGTGATGGGGAAAAAGCAAACAAACAAAACACACACACAGCTGCGTTCCCCCACAACCGCTCTTTCCTTCCCCTCTGACTGAAGAACCGATAACAGGCCACTTCACCTTGAATAGTCTCTTGAAATATGTGTTAACTTCTTATGCTAAACAATCTGTTCCAGCAAAATCCACATCCTTGAGCAATGCAGTAAAGCCAACCTAACCCCTGGTGTAGACCAGCCACCATCTCTCAGGGAGGTGGAATTAGGGTTGGCAACCCTCCAGGTTTTGCTGAGAGTCTCACAGAATCTGGTTCATCTCCCGGAGGCTACTGCAGCCAAATCGGGAGATTTTAGGTGCTAATAGTCTGGCAGGGCTAAGGCTGGCTCCCTGCCTGCCCTGGCCCCGTGACACTCCAGGTAGCAGCCTGTAAATCTCTGCGGCCCCTAGGGCGGAGGCAAAGGGTATCCGCACACTGCCCCCACCCTGAGCACCAACTCCACAGCTCCCATTGGCCAAGAACTGCATCCAATGGGAGCTGTGGGGGGTGGTGCCTGTGGGCACAAGGGCAATGCGCAGCCTCCCTGCCCCCCCCTTCAGCCCCGCTGTGTCTGCCGACCAGGAGCCACTTGGGGTAAGTGCTGCCCGGCCAGAGCCCGCACCCTTCATCCCCTCCTACACCCAACCCCCCGCCGCAGTCCTGAGCCCCCTCCCAAAGCCAGCTTCCAACACTAGGGTTACCATATTTTGTGCCTCCAAATGGAGGACACTCCCCGGGGCCCTGGCCCCGCCCCCAGCCCCGCCCACGCCCCTGCCCCAACTCCGCCCCCTCCCAAAGTCTCCGCCCCTCCCCTGCTTCCCGCGAACATTTGAGTCGCGGGAAGCCTGTAGCAGGTAAGGGGGGTGTGGGGGGAGGAGGCGCGGCCCAGGCTGGCCCCCGGCGGCGCCAGCCTGGGTCTGCTCGGGCCCTGGGGTGCCGGCCCCAGCCGACCACTCCCGGCCCCGCGGGCCCGGCTCCCCGACCCCGGTCCGGCTCCCGGCCCCGCGGGCCCGGCTCCCCGACCCCGGCCCGGCTCCCGGCTCCCCGACTCCGGCCCGGCTCCCCGACCACGGCCTGGCTCCCGGCTCCCCGACCCCGGCCCGGCTCCCGGCTCCCCGACCCGGACTGGCTCCCGGCACCGCGGGCCCGGACCGGCACCGCGCCCCCGGCTCCCGGCCCCGGCCCCCCGGCTCCCGGCCCGGCACCGCGCCCCCGGCTCCCCGCCCGGCCCCGCGCCCAGCCCGGCCCGGCACTGCGACCCTGGCCCGGCCTGGCCCCCGGCCCGGCACCGCGCGCCCGGCCCGGCTCCCGGCCCGGCACCATGCCCCCGGCCCCGTGACCCCGGCCCCGCACCGGTCCCAGACAGAGAGGCCCCGGCCGAGCCCTCCCGATTTTCCCGGACATGCCCGGCTTTTGGGGATTTCCCCCCGGACGGGGATTTGAGCCCCCAAAAGCCGGACATGTCCGGGAAAATCCGGACGTATGGTAACCCTATCCAACACCCTGCCCCAGGCTAAGCCCCTCCCACACCCCAATACCTTGCCCAAGCCCAGTGAGAGTGGGAGAGAGCAAGCAACAGAGGGAGAGGGTATGGAGCGAGCGGGGTGGGACCTTGGAGAAGGGGTGGGGTGGGGCCTCGGGGCAGGGGCAGGGGCAGGGAAAGGGTGTTTGGGTTTGTGTGATTAGAAAGTTGGCAACCCTAAGTGGAATATCTACACCAATTGGAGAATCCCTTCTGTCAATGTAGGTAGGGTCTTCACTGAAGTGCTGCAGTGGCGTAGCTGTTGAAGAGCTCTGTGTAAGCTCGAAAGCTTGTCTCTCTCACCAACAGGAGTTGGTCCAATAAAAGATATTACCTCATCCACTTTGTCTCACTTGTTGATTTTAGGCATTTTTAGACCTCAGTTTTGTGTCACTTTTGCACATTTCCTGTAGCTACTAGTAAGATTCTCCCACCTGTATCAAGTAAAAGCAGAGTAAACGAGAAGGATTAAGATCGGTATTGAAAGCTTGCCAGAGTATTTCCAGTCTTTCTGTTATTTAGTTTTTTTCAGCTACATTGAGCCTAAAACATTTGCTTATTAAAGTTACATCTTTAATTTTAATAAGGATGAGCAGTGCTTGAAAAGTTTGTTGTTTCTTTTTTGGTTTCTTTTTACTGTTTTATTGCAATAAAGGAAGATATCTGCAGAAGATGTTGAATTTCCTCACTCTAAAAATTTGTAATACTGCACATATTTTAAATATATTAATAGATGTTTGTTTACCACCTTTAGTATGATTTTTGTCTGATTAAGATATATATGTACTAATTGGCAATTTAATTGTTGTAAAATTGTAACACAATAGTGGTGACTTTACCATTTGTCCACTAGAGGGAAATTGCAGGAATGTCTAGATTAAAAAAATAGAATGAAACAGGAGACAATGAGCAGAGCTTGAAAGGTGGTTTGTTTTTTGCTGTTTTGTTTTTACGGTTTCACTGTAATAAATGAATATATCTACAGACAATGTGAAATAAACAAAATACATGAGTGGTGCATTTCCTAGATATTGATCTCACTAAAGAATGCAAATTAAGATCCCAGTCCTGCAACAATTTATGAGAAACAAGGAGATTAAAATGACATACTGCATGTGCATAGTCCCATTGGCCTATGTTAAACAGTAATGATAAGCACATGCATAAATCATTGCAGAATTGGGGCCTAAAAATGAACAGGGAAAGAGAGGCTGCATCAATCCTATTCCCGGAAACATACGTGTGTGTGTGTATGTGTGTGTGTGACAGGACCTACCCAGATCAGCCACAACATCACTGGTTCATTCACCTGAATGTCCACCAATGTAATATACACTATCATGTGCCAGCACTGCCCCTCTGCTAAGTACATTGGCCAAACTGGACAATCCCTATGTAAAAGGGTTAATGGACACAAGTCAGATATTAGGAATGGCAATATACAAAAACCTGTAGGAGAACACTTCAACCTCTCTGGACACACAATAGCAGATGTAAAGGTAGCCATCCTGCAGCAAAAAAACTTCAGGACCAGACTCCAAAGAGAAACTGCTGAACTTCAGTTAATTTGCAAATTTGACACCATCAGCTCAGGATTAAACAAAGCCTGTGAATGCCTAGCCAACTACAAAAGCAGTTTCTCCTCCCTTGGTTTTCTCACCTCAACTGCTAGAAGAGGGCCTCATCCTCCCTGATTGAACTAACCTCGTTATCTCTTGACTGATTCTTGCCTGCATATTTATACCTGCCTCTGGAAATTTCCACCACATGCGTCTGATGAAGTGGTTATTCACCCATGAAAGCTTATGCTCCAATATGTCTGTTAGTCTGTAAGGTGCCACAGGACTCTTGGTTGCTTTTTACAGATCCAGACTAACACAGCTACCCCTCTGATACTTGTGTGTGTGTGTGTGCGTGTGTATATATGTATCCAGTCATGGATTGTTAAAGCAGGATATGTTCTTGCAATACTGTATTTGCGCCCTCTGTATAGTATGGGACTCATTCACCTTTGGTGAGGAGGAACTGTTCTCTCTTCTAGTATATAGAGTTGAATTTTTGTCTCCTGCTACATCTATGCAATTTTCATTGACATTCACTGGAGTTGTGCATGAGTATCTCAGGAAACTGTTTGGCTCATTGTACAGTATGTAGGTACATACACTAAGGTATATGTATACATTTAGCAGCAGAATTAGTACCTACAATATTCCATAGCTATGATAAGAGTGAGTTAAGTTTTCTATGAGAGACTGTGCACTTTTTTAGCTGGTATTCTTTTGGTAAGGGACAACTCATACAAATGTCCAATTCACAACCACAAACATCCCCAAAGCCATGAGAGTTCCACCCTACTACACCAAGGGCAAGTTGAAAGGTTGGTGAGACATTTACTGTTTGTTTTCTGCTATCATGTGGTGTGGAGAACAAGCTCCTGCTGCTTGATTAAGAACACACTGATATTCCCTGGAAACCACATCTTCTCCTTTATTGTCAACTTGACTGGGGCAGAGCAGAAGTTCTCGTTAAAAGGAAACGCTTGCTCTAATTTCTACACACACACACACACACACACAAGTTCTTAACTTATATAGTTAGGTTGTCCCTCTCCAGCTGGCATATAAATTTGAAGCAGAGGATGGACAGGCTTGGAAAAGCTGAAAGGGAAATCTCCTGGGAGGCCCCAGGTCTCCAAGGCCCCCCCAAAACCAAGCAGTGGCAGTTCAAATACAAATCCCAATGATCTGTTGATCTAAGTCAAGGCTGGCAGGGGCCCCGTGACCAACAGAACCTGGATCCACACGTGTAGATCAGGGGGATCCAATCATCAGAAATGCATGGGTTCATGAGGTAGGAATTAAGTGAGGGCAAGGGCTGATCCCAGCTTTCCTCCATTGCTTTTTGTGTTTGAGTTTAGTGTACCGATACAGGCAACACTGTTGCCTCATGTGTTTCAGTTAAGCATTCTCCTAACAGCAGGAGGTAAGCACATGTGGCAGAGCTAGTGCTGGGGCAGCCAGACCCACCAGACAATCACAACATGAATCGGGGCCACTGGTGTTTCCAACCATCTTATCTGAGTGACTGGAGAAAAGACCATCCCCAGGTCCAAGAGGGAAAGGTGATGGGCAAACACAAGCTTTCACTGTCCTGATGACCCTTGGAGCCCTCTCTCCTCTCCCTGAAGGCCCTCACCTCTCCAGCTCAGTCCTGCTGATGGTCTGGAATAAGACTAAACATTACAACTTGGGCTTTATAATGGCTGGCCCAAGCAAATGTGGACTTTGAAAGGCTCCCCAGACTTTCTTGAACTGGCTCTGCTGATATTAGTGCTCATTTGTGATGTGGCTTCTAGGCAACCAAATGCTATATATGTTTAGTTTAGCTGTGCATCACTTTAACTAAAACAAAAGTCCAATGTGTGAGTATATGCTGGGTATTTTAAAGCATTGTGCAGATATTTTTCTTTAAAAGGCATCTCTTTCACAAGAGGGATTAACAGGGATGCTTTAAATGTAAACTTTATTTGTGACTAACCAGAAGAACTGGTTAGAAAACAGAAAATACATTTCCCAACCATTTGCATAAAACTGTTTCCATTCTCATGAAGTTTTCAAAGCACAGCTCTACTTAAAAACAGAAACTTACTGCCAACATTTAGAATGACAAGCAAATACAATTGTTTGCTACCTGCATGCAGTTAGCAGCACAGCAAAATCTGTTTAATAGAACACCAATTTCTTGTTGCAAATGACAGAAAGGAACAGGACTGACATAAGTTGCAGCACATATTAAACATACACACTATTCCTATGATGTAGTATTATATACACTTCAAATACTAGCTCTACTTTATTTAGTGTAAGATGTCTGCAGAAGTGAGGACATTTGTCCACAAGAGGGGACTAGCACTCTTTACTAGGCTATGTAATTTCTCTAAGTACTACTAGAGGTTCCTTCATCAGAAATCTGAATCTTATATGTGCTAAGAAGGATGACTAGTGAGGTTACTTTCTAGTTTAACATTAGTTTTACCTTAGCTGGTGTCCTCACGATGTGTAAGAAGAAACCGGGACCCAGAGAAAAACTGTCAGATTTTTCCTGACCAATAGTATAGTAGCAGAGAGACCAAAAGGGTGCTATGATAGAGAGGGAACAGTGTACAACTTCTTAACAGGAACATTCATTAGTCTTTTCTTTTTCAATGAAATGCTCTGAATCTGTCCTCAGGCTATTTATTCACACCTGTTAAAGCAGCACTCCATATTTGGAATGTTGTTAATGAAAAGCTACGCCTTCAGGACTGAAAGCTGGAGCTGGTCAGAAAATATTTTTTTCATATAAAAAAAAGCTATGATAAATTCAAAACGCTTTCTGCTGAACTTTTAAGTGTTTTGTGTAAAAACAGATTTTTTTTTATCAAAACCCCCCACAAAAAATGCCTTGTTTTTCCCCCAAAACAAACAAAAATCCTTAATTTCAAATAAACCATTTTGACCAGCTCTTCTGAAAATTGACAGGAGGCCCAGGTCCTCCAGACATGTGACATACAGAGTAAGAAGCAATTGAAATGTTGATGATTACTATTATTATTCATTGTTTTGCAGGGGAGGGATTGAGAGTTTATTCCTGGATGGTAGGAACCTGGTAGGGGTGAGAGGGCCTTTTCTATTGCTTTGATTTACTAGCTGGCTGGATGAATTTGTTGTTTGCTGTTTGACTGCTTTAAGCTACTGGCAGGTTGAGTTTATTTTTGTTACCTATGAATACTAATTCAATACAGCATGGCTGAGTGAATAAAACAGCGTGGCTGAGTTAATAAGTTAATGTGTTAGCTGTATATGTGTATTGAATGCTGCCAGATAGTCATCATTATGTTGTTGTATGTCCAATTGTTAGGACATCTACAGCTTTTTTGTTCAATGGTTTATTTTTCTGATTGCAGCTGGTGAGCTTTACCAAATAGGCGAAAGACCTGTGCCTTAGAGGCCTTACCATCTAACAAAAGCAGTTGAGCATCAAATAGGAAAAACATCTTAATGTCTAGTCATTAAAATCAGAATATTCCAGGGACAGACAAGCTTTTGGAGTTTTTGAAGGAGATGAGTGAGAAGTGTGATGGTTATTGATTAGGAGGTTGTTCCAAGCACACACAGTGGCATGAAAGAAAGTCTGGAGTCTAGAGTGGGTGAATGAGCCAAAGGGAGAGATCAGGAGTGAAGCACTGAGAAAGAACAGAGTGTATGTTTAGCCGGAGAAGAGGACAGAGATGTAGGCAGGGTTATGGAAAGCTTTAAAAGTAAAGAAATGGTTGAACTTTACACAGAAGAAGAGTGGCTTAGAGAGAAGCATTTAAGGTCTTTGTAAGTATATCTGTGGTTTCAAGGGTATCTGCCTAGTACTATAGAGCCGGCGCTAAACCAAATGGCCCATGTGAGAAGCATCTTTAGTGTCCACACACACACACATTTGTTAAACTTTTGAATACCTTATTTTTATTGCATTTGTAGCCCATTTCACAACTTTGATTCATGATTTGCATGCATGATTTATCCCTGTCATATAAGACAATAAATTTGCATGTTAGGATCTGTTAATCTGTATTTATTCATGCCATATATAAGGAAATTAAAAAAATGTTTCCTCTAAGCTTATAGAAACTTCTTAATTTTTAAGAATAACTGAAATGTACTAACATCAAGAAATTGAACTGTGCACCAACATTGAGTGGACCAGTATTAAATAGTGTTACAGTAGGTGACAGCGTTAGAATGTTAACCCTAGTCCAGTGGTTCTCAAACATTTGTACTGTGAGCCCTTTCAGATAGCAAGCCTCTGAGTGAAACCCCCCTTATCAATTAAAAACACTTTTAAATATATTTAACACCATTATAAATGCTGGAGGCAAAGCGGGGTGTGAGGTGGAGACTGACAGTGCGAAATGCCCCATGTAATAACCTCGTGACCCCCTGAGGGGTCCTGACCCCCAGTTTGAGAACCCCTGCCCTAGTCCTTCAGTTCAAAAGGTCGCTTTTCTTGCCTTTCCCCTCGTGAACAGAAGCACAGTGTCAGAGAGATCCAAAGACTGGCCAATGGCATTTTCAAGCAATACAATATCAAGCGATGTCAGTCTCTCATTGGCCATCGTCAATCAAAGATATGTTTTAATGAGACTGAGCTTCAAAAAGCTGCGCTCATCACTCACAACTGTGACCAGCAGCATGAGCAGCTAACTCAAAGCTAACCAAACGTTAGTAAAAGTGTCCTTCAGCTCTGCATCATGAATGAATTGGAGAACTTGGAGTGGAGAATGCTTCCTGTGTGGCAAAATGTGATGGATATTGTCCAATTCAACATAGCGGTCTTTATCACCGACGTCCAAACAGTTCCCATGTATCAGCATTTGGTGAAGATCTGTACAATTGTTCAAGGGTGTTTTCCTGTCCACAGCAGCTTACTAAGGTCATGCAAAAAAACCCAGGCCTTTTCATGGTGCTTCATTTGTCCAATTTTTTCTTCAATGAATAGTCAAGCAGTGTCAACGAGCAAGCAAAAAAACTCCCTCTTCAATTTTTCTTCCAAGCTTCCCATAACCTGATCATTGCCCTTGTAACCAAACTCTCTCTTTTTCTGATTAAATAAGAGTTTCCTTGAACACAGACTCAACTTCTAAGTTTTCCACCATTTCTTTGGCAGCAGTGATGGTATCTTCAAATCCATTCTCTGTAGGCCCACAACAAAATCAAGGCAGCTTCTCATCAAAGTAGTAGCAGTCACAATGTCCATCAACTGAGTTTGTAATGCCTTGCTTACAACGTTTACTTGAAACAGGATATCATGCCAAACCACAATTGAGACCAAAAATTTGAAGTCAGTGATCTGCAACAGTTTACTTCAAACATTCTATTTTCCCTTTTGTCTCTCACAACAAAAACAGCACCCTGAGCCTGGCAACCCCAAGCCCAGCAGTTGCCTAGGTCCCCTGCCCCTAAATCCGGCCTTGTAGCACTACAGTTGTTTAACAGCCAGCTAAGTCAGGTATACCTTAATAAGTATTTACAGTACAAATTATGACAGATGTTATTGTCCATGTCAGTTTTCCCCACTTATTCCTGTATTTCAAATCATACACTATGTTGATGATAATGTGGAAAATATCTAGCATAATAACAAGCACTTGGAAATTTAAAGTTCAACCTTAAACCTCCATTCCACCGCCGCTCTCACTGCATACAGTAAAGTTAAGCACTGGCAGTCAAATTCAATTCTGAGGTAAGTAGGTGCAACTCAGTTGTTTTCAATAATTACATGAGTTGAATTTGGTCTTGAGCTTCAGATTTCACTCTTGGCATTTATAATTTTAAACCAGACTCTTCATCTGAACCTAACTTTTTGTATTTAGCACAAGCAAATAGCTTTTGAACACCCTTGCTGATTGAACATTTTCAACAGCAGCCTTTAAAAAGTTTCAAGAAGGCATCAGTCTAGCTATTCAGGAAAAATTACTACATTGGTACTAAGTTTTTCAGGGTCTCTTTCAAGTGAAAGACTCATATTTTTCTAGTTTCTAGTCACCATTTATTATCCCTCTCACCAACCTGTTAAGTGTCTGAGAAATGTTTCTGTAAGAAAGTGACATGTAGGTGACTGGTCATTTTTTTTAAATATATTCAAAGCTTTTTCATGTGTACATTAAAAAAATCTGTGTACAGACATTTAAAATTCATGAAATGAGCATGTTTAATCAGATTCATGTTATGGTTTCAAGGTCAACAGTAATCAGAATATTGCTTAATTCACAGATCCTGATGTCTCAACTATCTTTCCCATGCTCATCACTGTGGTAACTGAGCCTAAGAGGAGTCATTGTTAGTTCATTAGGATTCTGAATGCACTCTATGTGTGGTTGAGCCACAAAATAAAAATTCTCATGAAATGCTTGACAGCAAAATGTTTCATTTTTTTAAGGTAAGTTAAATCTGTTTTGGTTTTCCAAAATAATCTTTAGTCTGGACTAATCATTGATCAGATTTGTTTTCTGTTACAAGAATATAGAAAGCCAGTTAAATAACACTTCCACTATTTAAAAATGAATGTATTTCTATGGTTTGACCTTATATGTCAAGCCTGTTGTGAATTTTTATAGCCAGTTATAAACCCATGAACACAGGGAATTCTAATGGAAATGCTGAAACAATTACTCATGACTTTGAAATTGCTCTTCATAAAGTTTAATTCAGTTACCATAAAATAGGATGCCTCCTGAATGTTTACCCAACAACATTTCTTTACACTGTGAATGTGACATACAGAAGCATTTAAAAGCATGTACTTCCAGGAACACATTTATTCTGGACTGACACCTTGCCTAATTCAATACCCAGCTAATGAGATTCCAGAAGTGGTAAGCATGGAGATGGTTTCCTGTAGCAAATCAGCTGAAAAGCATGAAATAAAAGGCATTCTACAATCAATCCTGTAGAGCCAAATCTCCACTCCTTATGCAGGAGCAAGTGCAAGATGCAAAGTGTCAGGGTGTTGGCAAAGAGTAGGCGCAGCTTGGCTTCATTACTCTTTTTTCCCTTCTGTGTATTTGATGTGCACACTCATGAACTAACCCAGAGAAACAACAAGGAGTCCAGTGGCACCTTAAAGACAGATTTAAAGCTTTTGTGGGTAAAAATACCTCACCTCTTCAGATGCATCTCCTTGTTGTTTTTGTGGATACAGACTAACACGGCTACCCCCTGATACTTAACCCAGAGAAGTTCCCCAAACTTTAACTTGAAGTAACAGGGATTTGTCAGCAATAAGTCTGAGCCAAAGCCTCCTCTTGAAGGTGATGTCTTCCATGCCCAACTAGATGCAGGTGTGTCTTCCCACTGCACAATGAAAGAGAAGCTGCCTACATAAAGATCGCGTTTTTCTGATATAACTTTCATGGAGCAGTGGGTAGTACATGGTTGTATATCATCATGCTCTGAATGATTTCATGAGGGATGGGAACTGTACAGCACTAATTCACTGGGAGCAGAAAAGTCCAAAGGATGGACCAGTTGATCCAGTTAGGTCACCCAGATTTGTTATTGCATGTCTAAGTGTTTGCTTGCTGTGGAGAAATATAGCAATGGTTTGTTCAAGAGGTAGCTAGTAACTGTCCCAAGAAGCAAAAGTATCATGTATGCATCACCGGTGGAGACAGATTGCCACTCCCACCAATAGCTAGGCTTTCTTCCCACATAGCCCTCCCACAGTTGTGATGGTAAGCTGTATGTAGGGAGTGACAGTCCTGCTTCTGCAATGCGCTAGCTATAAAGACATGAATTTTCTCAGATATCTCCTCTAGAATTGATGCCATAGTCTCACTGCTTAGTTCTGGAAAGGACTCTTTTCCCCTGCAGTGCCAAAAGGCCTACACGGTCTCCATCAATCCTTTATACATGCACTGGTGGCTTCTTGACAGCCACTGAGGAGAATCCCAGTGTTCCAAGAAAGCTAGGCCTCTTGTATGGCAGTAGTTTCATGCACTATAACTATTAAAAAGAAATCCTTGACCAGAAAGTTGCTCAAAAGCACTAATGGGAAGAGACAATGTTAATGATTTGCAAATCCAAGGCCCCAGAGCCCCTGAAATCATGGTAGTGCCAAATTATATAGGCACTCATTGAACTTCAGTTTAATAAACACTTGTTTCCTCTTGACAGGAAGAGGGCCAAGGTGGTAAGAGCTGTTGCATCCTGTTTGAAGCTATTTGTGCTAGTGGAGGGATATTCTTAGTCAGATATGAATGCATAATTTCCAGAGGCATCAGGTTCAGGTGTGTGACTAAGCACAGAGATTGGCCCACAGATTGCATGGGGATATTTGTGTGCCTTGGGGTCCATAATTTTCCTCTAGGTGGTAATTATTAAAATAAAGGATATCGCAAATGTCCAGAGCCATCACTGAAAGATTCATTGTGGGCTTTGAGCATCACAAACTTTGTAGTTAGAGGAAGAGGTTTTCTTTTTCATGGACACCCTGAGAGAGAGAATTCCTAAACAGGGAGTTCAGGCTCTTGTTTTCTCAACTCCAAAAGACTTTGACTATCTAAGTGAAACACCTACCTTTTCTTCTCTTACCAGAAACACTTGGGTCATAAGATGCTGCATTCTTAGTTTTTCTTCCTTCTCCTCCCACTCTTCATTGTGAGGAAGTATTCCCATCTCCCGAATGGACCTCTACACCAGATGGAGACATGAAATAATCCCTAAATGAAATTAGTTACTGGCTCTTATTTTCTTAAGAAGAAAAAATTTTAGTTTTATAATTAACAGAAATAGGAGTCGGTCCCAGAAAGCTAAGTGCACATAATCAATAAGTGGAAAGGACCACACTCCTCCGTATGTGTCAAGATCTAACAGTAGCCATACAAAGGGTATAATTAAAAAGAGAAAAATAACCCCACTCTTTAACATAACATTAGAGGCTAAAAAAGGCCTTTTTGCTTTTGTGCTAACTATAAAAATGAGTGAAGCACAGCCATAGATACTACTGAGACAGATAAATACTGCTTTTAAAAGTGCATTTAGAGCTACATTTATTAACTATTAATCACATTAGAGGTGGGAATTCCAAAGGCATCTACTAGAGTTAGGGCTCCAGCTCTTATTAAAATTAAATGGTATTTATGTGCTTAACTTCCTTAGGTTCCTTTGCCTAGGCTTAATGGGAATATACGGCTAGCACCAGATTAATATTTTTCAATTGCAACTATGAATCTCTCTGGAGATATAAAAAAAACTCAAATACTTGACTAATGACTGGTGAAGCTCAAATAAGTTCAGAAGGTAGAATAAGATGGCAAAAGATTCCTGTCCAAAGTTTATCTGAACCCATTAGATTTGAAATACTCCAACAAGGTAGTGTGGGGGTTTTGTTTTGTTTTGCATTTGTTTGCTTTCCTTTTTTGTTTTCTTAGCGCTAGGGTTTCTGATGCTGGCTGGAGCACAGATGGGAATGGGCCTCGGAAAAGGAAAATCATGAAGATAAAATTACAAATCCTTTGGAACTTCAAAAAAAAACATTCAGGAAGATTAATTAGGTTTTTTCTGGACTAGGTTTTTCTATTATTGATCCCTGAGTTTGTGTCCTAGGCTATTACCTAAGAGCACTGGAATGCAGTTTTGATTTCATGATATGTCTTTCAGGGAAATGTAACAGTAAGGTAGAAATAGCCTATTTCATTGTCAAATAGAAAAATTGTATCTCTGAAATAAATCAATCATCTCAACTGCAGGGGGAAAAAATTCCCTGATATCTGGTCAATATTACATCTAAATCCTAATTCAATAAAAGTAATATGCTTAGGTCACTTCCATGCAACATAAACACACATCAAAGTATTAGCCTGCACTATTTTAATTTAGTAGTACCAATTATGCTATTGTAAGTGGAGGAACAGGCCTGCTATTGTGGGGAACTTTCCTGGCTTATACACTACCCCGATGAAGTGGGCTAGAGAAAGGATCCGAGTCCTCGCTCCCACGTCCTTTACCCAGAGGCCTACCTGTCCTTGAGGGCTCCCCTTCCACTCTCCTGTGTGGCAGAGTCCTCATAACCCCAACAAGGCTGGGCCCAGAATTCCTGGGCGGCTTGACCCCCAACCTTGTCGTGGTCACTTAAGGAAGGGGCTAGGGTGTCCCTACCCCGGAGTGCTCTCTCTGCACTGGGCACTTCCCTGACCCACTGATCATTACATACAGTTCAAAGCAAATACAATTGATTAAACGGCAATCAATTTTTAAAAACAAGGAAAAATGGGAAAGGTTAAAGGAAAACACACAACCCCACTCTGTGGCATAGGGATATCACAACCAGTCTCTGGAATGTAATGGAAGTTCACAGTTTGTTCCTCACAAGTCCCAGGCCTGCTTCTCAGGCCCTGGCTGTGCTGCAGGGATGCTGCAAGTCAGACACTTGCTGTGGCAGTGGCCACACGCTCTCAGGCTCTAGGTGGCAGGACCCTTCTTCCCAGTGTCACCATCACCCCTCATCAGGGTTACGATCCCACTCCACGTATGGCCAGCAAGGTCTCTTGGCTGGGGCGTCTCCCTGCACTGGGCCCGCTGCTCATGGTCCCTCTCACTCTCCCCAGCTGCTCACCACACCTGGCTCCGGACTGCTCCAGTCCCAGCTCCACTCTGCCTCAGCACTGATGCTGCTTTGGCTCCAGCTCCCTGCGCTGCTTTTTCTGGCCCCTCTGGCTCTGGTTGCTACAGCTCTCCTCCCAGCACAGGTCTGCCCTCTGGGCTGCTTCTGGGCTTTTGTTGCTGTGGCTCTACTCCCAGCACTGACCTGCTTCCTGGGCTGCTTCTCTGGCTGGCACGGCTCTGCTCCCCAGCTCAGCTCAGGCCCCTGCTCTCTCCTTAGCTAGGCCTCACTCTGTCTGACCCAGGCAATTCCAGCTCACACAAAGGACAGGACTCCCCCTCCCCCCCCCGCCATGGCCTCCTGACACCCTCATCAGCCTGCCTGCCCCATCAATCAGGCTGACCTGGAGCAATGGCCTCTCCCCATTGCCCCTGGGGACTGTCAATCGCCGAGTCCTGATTTCCCATTGACCCTTCCCCTTACTTTTGGAATGGGGAGCTGCCAATCAAGAAACCCCCACTGAGTTTTAGTAAGCGGACAACAGTTCCCTTACGCTATGATGAATAGGGATCATTACAGATTTCTTGACAAATTCATGAAGTAATGCATAGTTAGGTACAACTAACCAAGCCCTCATTTTCTCTTCTCTTTGTATCATCTTTTGGGCAATAATAAGAAATATTAATGAATTCCTGGATCTTACATGGCACTTTTCATTCACAGATCTCAAAGTGCTTTACAAAGGAGGTAAGCATCATTATCCCCATTTCACAGCTGGGGAACCTGAAGCACAAGTAGGTGAAAAATCAGACAGCACCTGAAGTTGTAGAATATTTCAGCCCTGATCCTGCACTCAAATCTGCATTGCTGGTCCCCTGCACCTGTCTAGAGCCCCAGTGATTTCAGAATCTTGCCTTTACAGACACCTTCCTGCTTTAATCATGAATTGGAGGTTATTCACAGCATACAATATCAAAGTTGTGAAAGAATGTGCAATTTTAACAGACTTTTGGATGCAAATAGTTGCTTCCCCGGTAGCCTGACCCATAGGGTGACCAGACAGCAAGTGTGAAAAATCAGGATGGGGGGGGGGGGTTAATAGGAGCCTATATAAGAAAAAGACCCAAAAATCGGGACTGTCCCTATGAAATTGGGACATCTGGTCACCCTACTGACCCATAATTTTAGACACTCTCCCCCAGCATCTCAAATGTTGCTGTGTTTGGACAATTTTACCCAGTGGCTTTTTTCCATGCTGCAAACATGCAAAAAGATGCAATTTTGTATCTTTGTAATGTAAAAGTCATTGTTGCTTGAAAAATCGACTCCCCACTCCCGGTCACTTTGCTTGAAAACTGGTCTATTTCACTGGGAAAGTGGGCCAGGCCTTAGTGACATTTTCCACAGAAATAGGCACCTCTTCAAGTTCATAACAAAATTAAAGAAAACCCTAAATGTTAAGTAGTCCTGCATTAAATGAAAAGCTATGCCTACGAGTAATCAAATTCAGTGGCTCCATAATGAATGTAGTTTGCATCAGTGGCTACTAGATGGCACTCTTCTTCATTACTAGTCAAACAGAAAAACAGTATCTGGATTCAACATTACAGTACATTAATCCTTCAGCATTAACAAAACACCTTATTGAAAAAGGGAAAGAAACATCTCTTCATTCTCTCTTCTACTGTAGTTTTTCACTTCATTTACAGTTGTATTTTTAAAGAAAGCTGGTTCGTTTTGCTTAGCATTGCATTCTGAAAGCTCACATAGTGAGTATTTCTTGTCATGGATTAATTAGTGGCTTTCTTGTAGCTTTTCAAGAGACAGCAGTGCACTGGTTGCGCAGTTAGGGAGAGGGGAATGCAGAAATATAACACCCAAGTGACAGTTGCCAGAGGAATTGTGCCTATAAAAGACAAAGGGAGTCCGAAGATTTCTGGAGGTGCTGAAGGAGATCATTCAAAGACAGCTACTGCGCCGTCTAAAAGTGTATCATGCATTCTCCCACAGCGCTAGCTGTCTCGAAACAGTGATAAACAATCACAGAGTCACTTTCGCCTGACATTGAGCAAGGAAATGTATTAGAATAGGGAAAACTTTAATATTGCCACCTCTTGCAATTTTATTGCAAATCTTGTGATACTTGGTGGTTTACTTAAACCCTGAGATGAGTGATGAAATGAGAATCTGAGCTTTTGTTGTTTTTTTAATTATATGTCTAGTCCTCATACTTGCAGAGATAAATTTGAAAATATGATAACAGCAGCTAGCTCTCTCATGGCACTTTTTATCCAGAGATCTCAGAGCTTTACAAAAGAGGCCAGTATCATTTCTCTCTGTTTTACAGATGGGGAAACTGAAGTATAGAGAGGTGAACTGGTCATCCAGCAAGTTAGTGGCAAAATGACTTGAGTGTACCCTGAAGGCAAACTTTTACCCAGAATTTTTTATTTAATCTAATAGGTCTTAAAAGTGCTGGCAATATTGAAACAGTATTCCCCCTAAAGCTGCACTCTATTTCTGTTTCTGCTTCACAGCTGAGCTTCTCTGTAGAAACTTCACCAGCTTCTTGCTACAGATTTAAAGAAACAGTACATACACTGGCTGCCAGCTACTAATGAATGGGCAGAGGTATCCAGCTGTATCCCCTTATTTATTTGTGCTGGCCTGCCCTCTTTGCATTGTCATTTTGACTGCCTTCTGCATGGGATGCATAATGGGAGGGCTCCCCATACCCGCCCTTGGGCACCTATGCAAATGTAGTCACAATGAAGCCCTATGAATGGAGCATAAAACTAAAATGTATAATAGGCACATCCAGGATGACCTGTGAAGGCTGTGTGTTTGCATGTGAGTGTCTGTCTTGTTCCAGGTTTCAGAGTGGTAGCCGTGTTCCAGTATGTCTAGGGTCCTTTTACTATTGGCTAGAGGAGCTGTCAGTACAGTCCTGTGTTTTCAGAGTTAAAAGATCATGAGAAGGATTCCTCATGTTCCATTTACACTCAGTGATTAACTTATGAGTTTGTCTATGTAAGCACCTCCAGGCCAATACAAATCTAACATTTTCAACATTGACAGGGAATACAACCTAGATTCTCTTATGTTTTTATACTAACTTGATATAAACAAAACCCTTTTGTGTGATATGTAGGAGTCTGAGTTGAAGTCTTCCAGGTAGCTTTACATTGACTAGAATGATTAGCTGAATAATCACGTGGATTTTGGAACTCTGGTCTTTCTGCAGAATTTTTATTTCAGCTGATGCAGTTTTCCAGTTGATAATTTGGGTTCAGAGGTGTGGTGAAAAGCAAATAGTGTGGCAATCATACATCTGGATGAGGAGGGAATAAATAAGGCATATTGGACATGGAAAGGCAGTATAGAGAAATAATAGAGGACAAAATCAAATAGGAACACTTCTTGTATTGGGTTTGGATGGACAACAGTCCTCCCACCGCAAATGGAACATGATCCAAACCAGATACAGTATAAATATCACTTCCATTGCAGTGCACAGAGACACGTCAAACATTTTCACTTGTACATTTTTAATTCAAGGAGGGCATGGTTTGGCTATAGGTATCCAGAAATAAAGCAGTAAACACACACACACACAACTGATTAGTAAAAGTGGAACAGGAGGCCTGATTCAAAACCCAATTAAATCAATGGAATTGCACTCATTGATGATAATGGGCTCTTGATTGGGCCCAGGGTTTTTAAGACTGGATAGGAGAAGCCTCATGTCCATGCTGGCTAATAACCATCTTCTGGAAGTGACCAGTACATGATTCTTCATAAGAAGGAAAAACAAACAAAAATCCCCAAAATTCATGTAGCCAGTTACAAATGACTAGATGAAGAAAATTGTTTGAATAGAAAGTTATTGTTTTTTTAATCTGAGAAAGTGATAATTATTTCTTTGAACTTTTCTTGCTGACAAAGGCTCTGAAAAGCACTAAAGATATATTGTTGTGGAAAGTCTTTTATCTTATTGGTCAAATCTTCATATATTTCCTAAATCCCTTTTAAATTCCATAATAATTACCCACTTTCTTTTTCAGTGTGATCTGTTGAAATTATCTCTATTATTCAGAGAGTCTTAAGCAAGGTTGTGGTAATTAACCTGAATAAAGGGGAGTGACTCAGATGCTCTTTATTTTTCCTAAAGCCTAAAATTCCAAAAATATCCTTTTATTAATCCAAAGAGACCCTGTCAATAGCATACTTGGTTCAGAGCATATGGTAATTAACTCTTTGTTCATGGGTAAAAATAAGCAAGAGGCCTTTTTCATTCCATTCTGCCCTTCAATCTGGCAATTTCCTCATGTAGATTTCTTGGCATTCCGCATGGAGAATACACTCTTTAAAATGTAACCTAACCCTTAAACTTTTGATGCTGGAGGAAGGCACTCAAACAAAATTCTCAAATGCATCTGAGATGCTTTGGTCTGAAAATCAGGATGCAATCTCACGAGGACAGACTTTCTTGCAAATTTTGTAATCTATCTTTGCTTTGGACTGCTCCAGAAATACCGCTCAAACAGCCCCTTACTATTTCAGCTTCTGTTCTCATCCAAAACCAGAATAAGTCAGCACCAGTTCTTATTTTACTTGCATCTGCTTAGCCGTCTCTAGTCATAATTAGTTAAATGATTAAGACTGTAGGCCTGATACTCTGTCATATTGAGATATTTTTACACCATTCTGATGGGGTACAGGAACCTGAAATGGAAGGAAATAGCTCCCTGAGGAGAAAATATGACTTGTGCAGGGGACCTCCCTAGCCAGTGCAGAGTTGACATAATAGGGATCACCCCCAAGAAAAGGCAGATCAAAGGTTTGGAGTTGAAGGTTGGGGGTAGGGCAGAGAAGACACAGAGAGGGAACATGTCTGGAGTGCATGGCACTATGGCTCCCAGGAGCAATTGGGGGACATGATAAATTAAAGCAGATTCAGGAATGCTTAATTTATAGCTCAGTTTGCACATATTCCTCGCTGCCTCGTAATTCAGGGATGCAAAGGTGGCTTAAGGAGCAGGAATCGAGAAACAGATAATTGGGCCTTGAGAGAGGTCAGGGTTGATATGGTAAAAACCCAGGATAGTTGGATGCTTATCTAATGCTCCTGAGCCTGCAAAAATTGGAAGATTTCCATTACTTCTTGATTCCACAGAAAATACAGAAGAATATACATTTCAGCACTTCCATTTCTGAAAGGAACAGACAGAGCTAGATCTTGGACTTGTAGAGTCATATGAACATAAAAAATGGGACTTCACAGAAAGGAGCATCTCGGGATCAGTTCTAGGTCACAAGCAATGTGTCACGGAGCCTGACTCCCCTGTGTAGTTACTCTCGTAATTTGAGTAATATGTACCTCATGATGGAGACCCAATTATTTTCTTCTTATTTATTTAATGATCTCTAAAAGCACCTATCAACATACCAGCTAGATACAGTTTACAACAGTTGAAAACAAGTACACAGGCGATTCTTGCAACACAACAATGACTCAGCCGTTGGAGTAAATTAGGTTGCTTTACAGTGCAGTCTTCTAACAGAAAATTAGCAACTGGAGTTATACAGTATTTACATTATTAATGTCAAAATACTTAAAACACTAGAGGCAAATCTAATTATTTCCAACATATGGAAAGGAAGGAATTTCAGGTTGAAATATGCATGAAACTAAACTAAACCTCTATGGGAATGTACAGGAAGGGTCATAACTTGGTTCTCAGTTACACTGGGATAAATCTATGGGCTTCAATGGAGTTACTTCACATTTATACTGATGTAACTGAGATCAGAAGCTGTTTAATATGGGGCACTGAAAAACAACAACAAAAAAACGCTGGCAAGGAAACTGAAATGCCCCTTGTCCCAGTAAGCCCTAAAGGATTGCATGTTTTGCTTTGTTTTTTCTCCTCTTACTCTTAATTCTGAACTGAGGCCAGAGAGAAGCTGTACCATTAGTACAGCATTTGCTATTTCTCACCCTTTCATCTGTTTGCTTTTCTTTCTCCTTTTATTTTTAAAGTTGACCTGCCACCGACGGCTCTGCTCTCTGAACCTGGCGCTGTGCTTAAGTGGCGTTAAGAACCTAAGGTGGAATGGACGGCATGTCTAGAATAAGCTCCTCCTACTTGAGGTAATAAAAACAAGCGGGTGGAACTTGCTCTCTATATAAATCTCTATCATGGGTGGTAGTCAATTTGAGCTAGCCGTGCAGGAAGAAGGAGCTGGAGATACTTGCTTTAAGCTTGTCAAAGCCATGTTCCCCTGTGGATGTGTTCCAGACATACAGACTTCTTGTCCTGTGATTGAGTGGTAGCCAATTTCAGGGCTTTGCAAGAAGGGCAGTTTCCATCATTAGATAAATCAGTAACATGGAGTCATGTATCTTCCAGTGGTATTTATCTACACTATGTGCATAAATTCTGTTGATCTTAAACACCTAACAGCGCACAGGCACCTCCCTCTGCAGATTAACCTTAGTTCAGTCACCAGAGCCCTGCTACCTAGGAACAGCTCTCTTCAGCCCCATCATCCTCGGTCCCCATCTGCCTTTTGTTCACTCACTCTAGTGCCAATAGACAACCTGCTTCTCTGACCTACTCCTTGTCAACTGTTTCCCCAGCTGCCATGGAACCTGGTAACTTAGGTCCTTCCAGTGCATGAAGGAGAGCAGGAGACTCATTCCTTAGCAGATTCATCACACCATTTTCACTGACGTAAGACTGTGCAGCAGATTCATCACAGCCTATGGTATTGTTCTGTTCATTTTTTTCATTATTTGTCATTTGTACATTATAACCACAATTTGTAATACCCAACACAACCACTGTGACTGACAACCAACACTCTAATATACCACCTTCACTCCCCTTTACAGATTGACAATCTGTTCCGATTTTGCACTTTAAAAATGGGCTGTGGTGTCTAAAATTAGGATATGTAACAGGTGCATTCACCTGCCACTAAGATATATGGGCATGTTTTGCCTCAGTCAGAAAGTTTTATAAAGATAGCTCCCTGGTGGCTGTATAGAAAAAGAGGTCATAATGGTGTCTGCAGTGACTCAAGAGCACCAACCAAGAATACCAGCCTTGGTTGTGAGTTCTATACTTACATTTCACCAACCAATTATCCAGTGTAAACTTCCTCAGTCCAAGCTATAGTAGCCTTAGCTTGGACTCACAGACAGTCCCCTTGAGAACTCTCATCTATCTTGCCACCCACTTGAGTCTACCTTTGTGACAGAGGGTCCTTTATACCAAGAATAACAGCAATATTCAGGTTACTCACAATCCCAAAGGACCAGTCACTTACTCTAGGTCAATTGCACCATAGATCTCACACCAAAGACAACATTTGTAGCCAATTCTATAATAAACTATCTACAGCTTCCTTAAATAGGAAAAGGACATGAGACTTATTTACAAGATTAAAGCAGGTGAACATATTCACAAATGAGTTACAATCTTAAGTTTCAAAAGGTAATACAGGCTTCTATAATAAGTAAGCTCAATATGTCCTTTAGTGCTATGCAGCTGGAGATCTCTTACTTATGCCTAAAAAACCTTGCCTCAGAGTCCAAGCAGCACAGCCATAAAGTTCCTTCTTGTTAGAGGTTTTTATCCCCCTCCTCCCTTGTGCTCAGAGATGCAAACTCAGCTGATGGGAGGAATCCACTTTCATGATTCATTTTCTTTGGGAGGGGAGGCTGAACAACCAATGCTTTTTGTTCTCTTAAATGTCCCACAGTACGCCATCTGGTGGCAATGGATCTTTCCTGTTGAGCAGGATGTAAATGAAACTGGGCCCAACTCTCCTGTTCCAGTCCAGCTGTACCCTCATTTGGTGTAATGAACCCAGAAGGGCTGCCCTAAGGAGTTATAAATGAGGGTTTGGAGAGAGAGAGTTCAGAACCCATAGAGAGTAGACAGTCTAGAGAGAGGGAGAGTCCAGAGATGAATCTGAGAATAAGAGTTGAGTTGGACTAAGAGCAAGGAGGGGATATCCCTGAAGGAGGGAGTGATGAGAGTTCCCTAGTTGGGCCATAGATCTAGATCTGGCTGGTGAAAGAAGGCATTCAAGTAATCATCCACAAACTTCCCCAAGCCCATGAGCCATGTCAGGAGAGGGCTAAAGCCTGAGAGCAGAAGAGGAAGATGGATCCAGGCTCTCAGCCTGAGAACTGAAGCTAAAGGGCCAGAGAGGGCTGAAGGCTGGGGAATGATGGAGGGGTGAGCTGGCTGATGTCTCCTGGCAATAGCTAGAGTCAAACCTGAGGATAAACAGGTCAGAGAAGCACCCCAACTGGAGGGGTGGGGTGAGGCATGGTGAGAGATGCTGGAGCTGTACTAGAGAGCTGGAGCATAGTGAGAGATGCTGGAGGTGTATTGGAGAGCTGGAGCATAGTGAGAGATGCTGGCACTATACTGGAGAGCTGGAGCACAATGAGAGATGCTAGAGCTGTGCTTGCTGTGTTGATTGACCGGTGGGACTATTTAAGATCTCAGATAACCAAAGTACATACCATACATAAGGATAACTTAATAACTTAGGAGAATAAATAAGTTCTTCCAATCAAATTCTTGACTATGACTAGACAATGTAAATAACAGATAATCTATGTAGCTTCCATATACTGGATGGGCTAACAAGACTCACTGTCTGTCTTGCATGTATTGTGGGATCTGCTGGTGTTTGCAGATGCCAGTAAACTGAAGTTCATTTTCTCCTTATCCTCCAGATTCTACAGATGCTGCAGTTGCTTGTTAGACTCTTCCATTGAATGGCAGATTTCCAAAGAGGAAAACAAGGCTCTGTTGCCTCCCCTTCTTTCACAGCTGGTTGTGATGCTATAACATCATGACAGACACTTTGCCTAAACATATATTTCCAAAGAAGGCTCCTTTTTCCTTCTCCTAGTGACTGATTCAGTTTTCTTTATTGTTCATTATACTTCAGACCCATTATGCTTTGCAGCTGATTTAGGACCTCATCCAAAGCCAACAGAAGTTGATGGAAAGATTCTCATTGACTTCAGCAGACCATGGATTAAGTCCTGAATGAATGAGCTGATGATGAGCTATTGGATGGTATTGCCATGGTCACAATTTGCAGTGGTGTCCTATATGTCACTGGATGTGACTCATACTTCCACCAAATGCTTATAACTGTGTTTATCCTGTGTCAATCACCTGTTACATTTGATAACTAAGATCCTGCATTTGTTCTGTGCCTGAAAACAATAATCATAGCCTATTTAGTCAGGAAAAAGGTAATTCTTTCTTACAGGCCATTTTTGAATTGTGCAGTTTTGCACATCCCTTTACACCCATAACTCTCCAGCTGAATAATTAATTTGGAGAGCCATCCCGAAGATGGCTTTTTGGCTGAAGTCATCACTAATGGTATTTTTCTATTTTCAGCATGTAGTTACCATAACCTTCCTCCTGCCCCTGCTTAAGAATCATCCCAGCCAACTCCTATATCTATCTGTCACTTACCAAGAACTTCTTTTCACCTTGTGAAATTTCTGTTCCTCCTCTGACAACCTCTGCTCAGCTCATTCTTTTGCCCATGTACCAATTATTACAGTTGTGACATTCAAAGGCTGAAAAGCATATGGTGGGGTGAAATCTTCAAAACTCTGACATCAAGGGATGCAGCAAAAGCTTCTCTGCTTTGCTATAAGGTCTTTGATGTAGTAGGTGATATTGATGTAGATGTTTGATATTGCATTCATTTATTTTCTGTGTGTTCTAACAAGCATACATACAAACAGCTTGTCTCAAGCTTAGGAGAAATAAAGAAATGTATAGCTTTGGGTTAAACTCTATCCATGTCTTAGGAAAATGATGTAAGGATTCATATGGACATCACTGGACATTACCCCTAAGTTAACGTCATTGTTATTTTGAAAATATGTACCTGTGGAAAGGCATTGTAGTGATTAAAGTACAAGACTGGGAAGCAGGAGATGTTGGGTCTATTCCTGCCCCTCTGATTTTGTTCTTGTTACTTAAGTTCTCTGTCTCACTTCTTAAACTATGCACTCTGAGGGTAATAACATCTCACATGGGACTGTTATGAGGCTAAGTTCATTAATGTTTGTAAAGCACTTAGTGATGTTACATAACTGTTGTGGAAAAAGAATATCCATAAATATGTTATTAAAATTAAATGCTTCCTGTGGGCTGGAAATGACCTTAGGTTCTGTCTACACATAAAGTGGCAGCCATTTAACTAACAGTGTATTTTTTAATTGACTTAGTGAAAATGGTTCAAAACCCTGTGGGGATTTGATTTTAAACCCGGCTAAACTGAAGTGTCTGCTCAGGAGTTTGAATTTGTTTAAATAAAATAATTTAAAAATCTGATTGCAATGTTTGTGAGTAAACACACTGTTTGCTACAGCAACAACACCCAAACCAGCAATATTAAGAGGTTCCTACATGAGGTAGATATTTGCTTACATATTAATGACCATATTGCCATGTCTATTGGTTCAAAGGCAGCATAGTTTTCATACATGCTCAAGGAGTGCATGTGTAACTTGTGCTTAATACCATAGCATTTGAGTTTGGCTCAAAGAAAGGGAGAGAAATAGTGAGGCGGAGCCATGGATTTGAGTTGGTATATGGGGTTTCCACATACGTGCAGGACAACTCAGCCATATGGGCCCAGAAACACCTAGAATAGGATGTGGCAGTTACTGGATACGTTCAGTAGCTGTTTCTGAAGCTCTCTCAGAACCTGTAATTGTGGGCAATCTGCCTGGTAGGTCGTACCCTAGTTACCCCCTTAGAGCAGAGCCAATCAGAGCACACAATGGAGGAGAAGTGTGGGGAGGAAGGCTACAAATAGCGGAGTTAAAGATCAGCAGCTGTTCCAGGTAGGATTAAGAGGTGTGTCTGCTGTGAGGGCTGGCTTCTAATACCTGTACTACTTTGGATACAGGTGAGTGCTATTCCAACTCCATTTACAAGAGAAGCTCTCCATTAGGATAATGTTTGTCCACTGTGGTGTACTTTATGGGCATAGAAGAGCTGGGAAGGGATATTTGTTTCCCCTAGAGACTATGCTGCCTAATGGAATTTACACTTACCAGCTAACTGCTTTAAAGTGGGATTCTGTCTCAGTTGAAGAAAGAACATGAGCAAAGCTCAGTGAAGTCAGGGTTTGCTGATTCTTGCCTGATTTAGCTGGGCTTATGGTGAGAAGATATTGTCCTAGAGAGTGACACTTCGGATACTGGCTACAGATTTCTATTTTACCAGTAACTGAGAAGGCCACTCAGCTGTTAACCCGAGGGCTGAAATGGTGGTACCTGTCAAATACAGCTGGTTGAAATATGGAATTGCCCAGGTTGCAGGAGTTTTGAAATTGGGTTTCATTCCTAATAAATCCAAACAAATCCAGAACAAAATCCAAACTTTTTCAAATTTCTTCCAAACTAGAAATCCTGAAAAAACTTCTGTTTCAGAAACTCCAATGTATGGTATTACTTAAACAGTCTGCTCCTTGGATCCTGACAGCTGCTGACTGGAACTGACAAGATGTCAGTTTCACTCTGTGGCCGCCTGGGCTCTCAGGTCTGTAGCTCTGAGGCAGCCCCACCATGCATACGGCCCTTTGGCCAGGAACCCCACAGCTTCCAGACTTCGGAGCCAGAGTCAGGATCTCAGCTGCATGGCAGGGAGCTTGGAAGACTTGAGAGCCTGGCTTGAACTGGGGTTGTCAGGGTTCCAGGCTCCCTGCTGCAGAGCCCTAGTTAGAGGTGAGGCTTTCAGGGCAGTTAGCCTGGAAGCCCTGGCATGGCAGGACTGCCTCGGAGCCCCAAACTCTGAAAGACTGGACTCCCCAGCCTTGAGTCAGCCTGCATGGTGCGGTTCTCACTGCCTCTCCAGTTCCTGGAGCTGGAGCCATCTGGTGGGAAATTTCAGTTTTGCAACAGGGGACTTTTTAATTTAATTTTGTTGTTGTTGTTGGGAAGTCATTCCAATGAAAACTTTTCAACCTGCTTTATTGTGGAAATCCCCAGACTGTTTGTTTGCTGACGGAGTCCCGAAGAGTTTGAAAGGACAGAAAGGCTGCCGTTCTTCTCAAGTTTTGGAGAGTCCAGGTGATTCTCACTACTCACTACAGTCACACTACAAAGGCTGAGAAATCCTATCTGAGAGAAAATCAAAGGGAAATGTTTATATATGTGTGAGCTAAAGTATAGCAGTGTAGATGTAATGTTGAATATATGTATCAGCAACAGTGGGGAAGTACGTATGAGGAACACCAGTAGATTTACTGTCTAACTTTTGTTTAAAAGTTATTCATAGTATTTGGAGTCCTATTTACAGTGTTTTATACTATTTAGTAGGCATCACATATTTGTTTTATTTAAAAAACTGTAAGATACTCTGTCTGATGTTGGCTGAGAACTGTTAACACTAGCTTTTCAGGATTTTATGTACAATAACCCAGAAGTTTAACTCTGTGTAATGCTTTCTGGTCTGTGCTTCAGCAAAGAGTTAAACTGAGTGCAGAAAGAAGGGGAGTGTGATAGAGTTGCCTGAGCATCCCCTACACTACTATACTTGTCTTCTCTTTGAGCTCAATCCTGCAAGGTGACAAATACTTCTTCTGAGGTGCTAAGCACCCTCAATTCCCTATGAAGTTGGCATTAAGGCACTCAACACTAAGGGTATGTCTACACTATGAAATTAGCTTGATCAGTAAGATCAGACCCTTTGAGGCCTATCTATATTGGGAAAGTGCTGTGCCATTACATGGCAAGGCTTACCCTGATGTGGCATACAGTGGTAACAGTCGCCTATATGGATGCCATCTTAACTCATGTGCATATCCTATGAGATTATTTCCTTAGATGCTGTATTACACCATGGAGCAAAGCACTTATTTAACATCCTCTCTTGGCCATTCTAAAAGGGGTGCTGATATAGTTGTAAGAAGTCCCATGAATGCCTCATGATTGGGCGATGTTGTGATGCATGCAGAAGTTTAAAGGGGGCACATGAGCATGCAGATTAAGCCATATTGCTTGTGGGTCTAGAAGAGAGAACCAAAAGTGGAAATGAAGGGGGTGAATCGGTGGATCAGCACATTATTTTCTTTGGTATTTACTTAGAGTTTGTGATCCTTTAATGCCTGTTAAGCTTGTTTTTTCTCCTTCTGAATATAAAATAAGAAAACAGATTCCTTTGAAAGTCTGTTTAATAAAAACAAGGGTGAGAGAAATCCAGAGTTAAAACCTTTGTGAGTTCTTAGGACAAAATTATCTACCTCTTAGATCTAGGAAGTTCTTATAGAAACAGATCTTTGGTCTCAGTACTACTACTGGCCACCAGCACTATGAAACTAAAGAGCATTTTTGTTCTGGTTATTACAAAACTCTTTTCCAGTGCAGTCTCTCTGGTATATTTGCAGAGGGATAACCATAAGATTTCTCTGATACATTATTAGCAAAGATCTCTTGTAGATGTCTGTCATGGTTAGTAAATGCTGAATTAAAAATCCACATCCCCAGACAAAACTGAAGTGTGATAAACAACAATTAATAATAGTTAATGAAACATGAGTGTAGTCAGTCTTGCAACCCAAATTGATGATAGCACTAGTTTTCTGTGACTTGAATCTGAGTTGCCAAACCAAGCTATTACATGCAATGGCAATTCTGGGATCATGTCTTATTTTTAGGGTTCAACTCACTTTCCCTGGATGTTCTTTACTGTTTGTTTAAAATTTGTTGTGTTGATAATATAAGTTTTCTGGTAAGAACATTTCTATAAACTAATGCAAAATATGTACAAACACAGGGAAAGCTAGGGAAAGCCTGATTCTACCACCTGTATTTTGAAATTAAAATGGCTGTCCATGTAGTCAGAATGACAGTTCAGGCTTTCCGATCCTCAGGACAGCCTTGGACAGCTTTCTCTCGGCACTTTTTGTGGAGAGGATTCAGTTTCTTTCCCTTTGACCAGGTGTGCAACTCTTAACTCTTTCCCACTTCCACCTCACTTAGGTTCAGCCAGGGTGGATTTAATCATGATTTAATTCAGCAAATAGGAAACCTTGATTAAAAGTGATTATTTAAATCTTGTTTTGCATTTGTACTTTTTAACTATTTTCCTAAAGTAAGTTTGAGTCTCATATTCTAATGGTTATTAACCAGTGTTGCTTTGCAACTAAAGATAGCCTTTATATAAATTTGCTTTTTGATAACCAGGAGGATACTCTATCTGTTTAAGCAATTTAATAGCTTAACTTACATTTATTCAGATGCTTAATTTTTATATTTTTATTATATTCGAAAATAGTGAATGATGTATTTCTTATTTACTAAATACTCTGTTTCAAGCTCCTTTTGAATGAAAATCAAAATTCAATTAAAATTGAAAAAAGTATTTTCAAATTTGTATTAATTAAATAAAACTTTGAATATGCTGAATACATAAGAAACATTTTATCAAAATACATCCTGCATTTAAAACTAACTGATTTATTAAACAAAGCAAGGATTTGTAGTTAGTGAATTGAACCAATTGTTTCTGGTCTCCATGTCCTTTAAGATTTTAGAACTAGTAGATCTCATCCTCTCACACCTAGTTTTTATTCATAGATTGAAAGAGGAAAATAAGCTTTCCTGTTTTTTCAACTCCCACTGGTTTCTTAATTTTGAATGAATTGGTCATTGATCTGAACTAACTGAATAAACTGAAATGAAGAAAAATGAAGAGGCTACTGTTGAGAAAAGCTGGTTTAGCACTTCAACAAACTCTGGTTCCATGTGTCTAGTCAGGGATTTCCACCAATTCAGTGCTTTGACTTTCTTGGAAACTTGTCAGTTTCATGACTTCAAATTTAATTTTAAACAAGTTTATTTTTTTAATAAAGCTGTATTTATTTGTTTACAGATATGATTTTTTTAAACAAATCATAGATTTTGATCCACATTTTATTAAGCAGAGCACTTAAGTCCCATTGACTTCAAATGGGACTTACAGACATGATTAGAGTTAAAAATAATAATACCTAGCTCTTGTTTAGCTGTTTCATAAGTGGATCTCAAAGTGTTTACACAGGAGCTCAGTATCATTATCCCCATTTTACCCATGGGGAAACTGAGATACTTGAGAAGTGAACTGACTTGTCCTGCAGTGGAAGCAGGAATAGACTCCAGATGTTGATTCCCAATCCAGTGCTTTAGCCACGAGGTTTAAGTGATTTCTTGATTTAGAGTGTTAAGATTAGGTTACTTTTCTCTTGTGTGCCTGACAGTGATTTTTTCCCCTTCACTAACAGTCTCTGCCACCAATTCAGGTATGTTAAATAAAAGCAAAGTCTAAAACTTCATGGAATGATTAGCTAGCTGGCTTTCATCTTGGTTACACAGAATGTTATTGAAACTACTTGAAGATTCTACATATAATAAAAGTTCTGTCTGTCTTCTAGGTCTGACTGCATTTGCTGCTAGAACTTCAGCATCTTCCATGGTGGTCTTCCAAAGGTCTGTCCAGGGCCTGTGTATGTGTGTGCGACCAGAGATTCCTTCTCCTTACTCTCCCCTGTCAATTTGTGAAGCTAGGTTTTAAAAATCTTCATGAGCATGTTGTATGTCACCTCCCCTGTTAGTCCAAACAACAATACAAAAACTGAGTTGGATTTCAAATTTATATTATTTATTAATCATTCCTTGTCTCTAGATGCATCTTGATTTCTTTCTTCTAATGTGCATGGGTTATATGGTGCATTTCAAAGATCTTTCACCTCTTTGTAAAGAAACCTTTCAACCTGGCTGAGTGATTCTTTTAAACTGAATACAAAATGCCTGCACATCAGAAAGTAGCCCAGAAGATTTAACAGCTTTGAGCATATCTAAAGGCCTTCACCTCCCTCTTGTGTATCTGAGCACACATCCTCCTTAAACCAATTTCTCTTAGCATATTAATGAACCACACCTCTACCTAAGTATTCTCTCCTGTGTTCTGGCTGAATATAGCTTGGATGATTAAAATTCATAGAAAACATATACATATCCAATATACTCCATTTATTTATTTCAATGTAGCTCTCCATACTGGACAACAATGAAATATTCAAATCTAATGTATTGAAAATGGCTCTAGCAGATAAGCTTCCTATCAGACTGCAGTGTTTCCATCAGCTGTCACATCCCCTCAATACTTTCATCCTACAACGTTCAGTATTCTGATTGATTAATTGCCTAGTATATGAAAACTCTGACTACACATCTATTTAGAATCATTAGAACATCAGTCCTGCCTATAAATTATGATTTTTAGAGTTAATAGCTGAGTAAAATGGTGTAATATGGCAAGTAGCTGTGATAAACAAAATGCATCATGCACCTTTGATGGTCTCACCTGCCCTCTGTTACTGATTTAAATCCCTATAATTTATTCTAATTTTCCAAACCCCTGAGCCCCTTCAAGCAGCTGCCATCGGGAGATTTCCAGCTTTCAGTAAGTTTCAACACTTTCTTAGCTCAGCAGAGCTGTGAAATTATGGTTGTGCTTTTTTAGGTACAGAGACACCTTTAGGTCATTTTTCATACTATTGTTTGACTTGCTTGGGATCACTTGCACAACCTCGTCATGGCTTTGCCAACCAGTAAAGCCTTTTAAACATTACCACATCATGTATTCAGGAAGCTCAACTTAAATTCTGCTACCATGTGCTTATCCCTCAAAATAGGCTCTTAAATATAAATTATTTGCAAATAGTACAATTATAGTAAGGAACAATACCTTCATCAGCTGCTATTTAAATGCTGGAAAGAGGCTGAGGTACCATAAGAGATGTGTGACACAAAAATCATCACTGTATAAAAATAAAGGCAAAATCTTCAAGCAGTACTGAGATGATACATTAATCATCCTGCTGATGATTGGTCCTCACTTTTCCCTTACATGGAGTTTACATACAACAATCCAGACCATGTGTCTATGGGTCAAAGCCCCTTTTTTAATAACTATGGGTTGCACCCCCAATTCCACCTACAATTACCCATGTTCTTTCCCAAACCAGCCAACTCAGACCTAGCATAGCAGATTCATTGGGCCCAGGAAGAAGTGAAGGATCACATGGAAAAAGCAAGGGCAGACTATAAACAGTATGCAGACCAGCAGCGACAGCAAGACCCCACCTCCTCAGTGGGATAGACAAGACTCACCGTGTGTTTTGTCCACAGAGCATCTCCTCACACAGAGTTGCTCACAAGATGGGGTTTCAGTTCTTTGCCCCTTTCAGTATCCTCTGACAGGTTAATCCATTCTTTTTTGAACTTCAACTTCCCACTCTCTGAAGATTCACACAATGTTTCCTGAATCACTTTTGAAACTCTACATGGAAAACTGTCCTCACAGAACCCAGCCACCTCCTCCACTGGTACAGGGCTATGAAGAATAAGTGGTTCACAAGATACTGGACTCTAATTGTAAATGTGGTAGGCTCTGGTATCTTATTGATTGGGAGGGGTATGGTGCTGAGGAGCTGGCAGGAAGTGTAAACGCCCCTGCACTTTGTGTAAGGGTTCCGTAGGATTCACCCCAAAAAGCCCAATCTAATGTTGCCCTGAGGGTACCCCATAGGGAGGGGGTGATGTCAGGGACTACAGGTCTCAAACCCTGATACACAGAGCACTTAGGTACTGGTAAGCACTGATCTACCACCCAGTGACATGCTAACAGTTGCCAGAACTAGAAGCTGAACTTTGACAGGGGATTCCAGTCCTGGGATCTGATTGGCAGAGCTCTGGGAGTCCTGATTAGTTCCATACTTGTATTTAAACCAAGCACAGGAATAGGAAGTTGTCCATGGAACTGTGCTTCTTTTGTGCTGCCTACTCCTGCTGCCTGATTCTGATCTCCTGGTAACCTGACCCTGCTTGACACCCTCTGGCATATCTCAGGCTCTGATCTTCTGGTATCTGACCTGGCCTGGTGCCTGACACCCTCTCTGACCAGTAGGTCAGACTGCCCACATCCCAGTCACGACACTGTTGTGTGGGGCTAGGGAGCTCTAGCTCTACTGATCTTGAAGTGCCGCTCTGGATGGGGCTTGGCTTTTCCCTTTCAAGGATATACCCCTCTCCAGGTTTGACAGATGTCAAACCTGGAGAGTGGGGACCTGCCCCACCCCACTGCCTCTTACTTGTTGGAATACAGTGTAGTAGTAAGCCAGACAGTCCCTGGCCTGTTAAAGCTGGAAGCTGTGTTTTGACTGGTATGTAAGCCCTCTTGTTCAGTACTGTGCGTAGTGCCTTTTCATATTCTATTTATTATTGGTTAATAGGGATGGGGAGTTGCTTACATTGCAAACACTACATTTTTCACATTGGCATGACTCCTACATCTTCCTACATTTCCTTGTCTTGATGCCTGCGGTGTTCCTGATACTACACCAACAGTACCTCACAAGGGATAGATCAAAGCAATGCTATAATCTTTCATTTTCTCTAAAAATGGATTAGCTTGTTTTGCCTCATCTCAAATCCATACATACATTGTGGGTTCAAAAGCTCAGCTCAGACTCATGTTATTTGGTTCATATTCTGTCTAAAAGTGGCTTTGAAAAGAGGAATAGAAAGAAAAGAAAATTCCAGTGGAAAAAATAAGATAGGAGAGAAATTCTAAGATGAAAACCAGTTATACAGAGGTAAATTTTTAGAAAGATGGGACTGGAAGGGACCTGCGGAGTCAAGTCCAGTCCCATGTTATCTTAGGCAACCCCATCATATAATACTGTTCATAAATTTATCAAGGGCTTATTTTTAACATGGCTGAGAACTGACCTCTTTTTTGCACTCAGATAGTTAGAGGTTCAAGTATCCAGATTTGTACCTGCAATTTTCTATTTGCTATTTGTGCCCTCAAAAAGGAGGATGCCTTTTGTAAAGTTTGGACTACTGTGTATCTACCATGTACAAGCACCCTACTTGTACCAGCCTAGATCTGGAGGGATTTTCTATCCCTAATACATAACATAGTCTTTTCCCTTTAGTTGGCAGAAATAAATGTTTTGATTGAACATTTATGGGACGGGGTATTGGGTTTAAATACTTTTGTGAACCCAAAATTGTTTACAAGGCTGCAAATTCTCAAACTCCATGAGCGGTCCCTAGTTTTGTCTCCATTAAATATCACATGAAGTAGTTTCTTATTCCTAATAATGTTGGGATGGAAGGTATTCTCTGTCCACACTCTCTTCTTACTGTGATCCTGGGAAGGATTTTGTGCTCCTAGAGCTCAGTCTAACACTTTAAGTACAAACTAATTTTGCTCTATTCAACAATTGTCTACAGAAATGCATAAACCTATTGAAATTCCACATCCCATAAAAGCTGCACTACTAGAAATGGTGGTGGTTTTAATAAAATATATGAACCCTTTCTAACAGGCCCAATCAAAGTGTTCTTGTAATATTTGAATCTTTCTTGGAGGTTGGTGTTTACCCTTCATCATATTTTTTTTCAAAACCAGTAATAGATGCCAGAATGTGCCTAAACAGTGCCCCTATTAGTAAACATGACAATCTTTCATAAATCTTCCTTAATATTCCACTCTTGGGTTTAGCTGAAACTATTTTCCTTTCTGTCTTCAAAAGTGAAAGGGTTGTAATGCTCTGGGGATCTTTCTGGAACACTTCCAAGACCAAAGACGATGCTGCCTGAATTGGAATCTATTCTGATCTACTGTGTACAGGAGTATATTTTAGACTTCTATATTACAGTACTTGAGGCCTAATCCTGTTCTCGTTGTAGTCAATACCAAAACACTCAATTGGAGAAGGATTTGGCCCATGTTATGCTATTGCAGCTTTTTTTTTTTCTACTGGGATAAACATGAATTATATAATATATTTTTTCCGGACAAACTTCCAAAGCCAAAAAGATTTTGATTTATGATGCCCTCCCAAACACCAATAACCTTGCAAAGTTGCTTTCTTGTTCACACAAATGACTTATAGCGGTACATTAAGTTATAAGTTAAAAGGAGTTTATTCTGCACTTTCAAGTGCTGTAAGAAGCTTTAAAATGTATCAGAATTGTGGATGAAATAATGTATATCAAAATAAGTCTACCATGTGCAATAACTAAAAGGCAATTTTTCCTGAGGCGTTTCTCTTAACAGTTTAGTAGTTCATAGATTTAAAACCAGAAGGGACCATTGTGATCATTTAGTCTGACTTCCTGCATAACACAAGCCATTGGACTTTCCTGTATTAATTACTGCTTACTAAGTCCAATCGCTGTGTTTTCACTACAGCATATCTTTTAGAAAAACGCCCAACCTTGATTTTAAAAATTTCCAGTAACCGAGAACGCACCACAACTGATAGTAAGTCATTCCAACCATTAATTACCCTCACTGTTAAAAATTTGCCCCTTATTTCTAACTTTTTTCTAGATTCAGCTTCCAACCTTTGAATTGTTATACCTTCATTTACTAGATTGAAAAGCCCTCTATTGTTTAATTTCTGTTCTTGATTAGCGAACAGGAGCGGCTAACAGGTGAGTTTCACAAGGGAGATCTCCAGGTGAAGGAGGAGCAATTACCTGATCCTTGGGGTAAGTTTGTTGTCTGTAGTGTGTGTGTGTGTGTGTGTGTGTTTGTGTTTGTGGTGTGCTTGCTGCTTGACTGAAATATACCATGTGTTCTGTTTCTTTGGGGGACCATGTGCTGATTGTCTGTGTGCTGAGCCTAGTGGCCTGCTGGGCAAGGCTAAGAGCTTCTTAACGAGGCTTTGATCCCTAAGCCCTTTAACATCCATCAACCCTTAACCAAGGGGCGGAGCTACTCTGGAAGACCAGGGCTTTAAAAAGCCCGCTCCTAAGCAACCAGCAGAGCTAGCAAACAGGAATAGTTTACAGGGGAGTTTTACAAGGGAGTTTAGAAGAGGGAGTGAGAGCCAGAAGGCTAGATACACTCTTTAAACTTAAAGCCAAACACCCCCTGATAAAAACAAAACAACAACAAAGGAATGAGCTTTAGGAGTAAAAAGATAATGCAGACAGAAGTCCAGCAACAGAGTGGGGGCTATCCAGTTTATTGCAGCATGTATGATTACCTGCCTTATGGGCAGGTGGCATATGTGTGCACTTGGTGCAAGGAGCTCCTGGCCCTCAGAGACCTTGTATGGGCTTTCGAGACCAGAGTAGCTGAACTGAAGGAGCTAAGAGAAACAGAGAGGTACATAGATTAGACATAGACACAGTAGGATGGTCCCACCCCAGGTCTGACAGCATCTGTGCTGTTGAGGAGGCTGAAAATCTCAGGGAAGGAGAACATCCAACTGGAGCAGTGGGCAATGATCCAATAGTTGGGACCCTCCTTCCAGATGATGTCATAGTATCCTCTTGCACTGAGGATACCTCTCCAGGGGAGGGAACTCCAGTTATTTGGAAGAGACAGGTAATAGTTATGGCGGATTTGATCACTAGAAACATAGATAGCTGAGTTTGCAATGACTGGGAGAACTGCATGGTGACTTGCCTGCCTGGTGCGAAGATTGCGGATCTCTTGAGACATCTAGACAGACTTACGTGTAGTGCTTGCGAGGAGCCGGTGGTTGTTGTACATGTAGGTCCCAATGACATAGGGAAGAATAGGAGAGAGGTCCTGGAGGCCAAATTTAGGATGCTAGGTAAGAGATTGAAGTCCAGGACCTCCATAGTAGCATTCTCTGAAATGCTTTCAGTTCCACGCACTGGGCCAGTTAGACAGGCAGAACTGCAGGGTCTCAATGCGTGGATGAGACTATCGTGTAGGGAGGAAGGGTTTTGATTTATTAGTAACTTGGGAAACTTTTAGGAAAGCGGGAGCCTATACAGGAAGGATGGGCTCCACCTAAACCAAAATGGAACCAGATTGCTGGAATTTAAAATTAAAAAGGTCATAGAGCAGTTTTTAAACTAAGCCGACAGGTGTAGAGGAGCATGTGGTTCAGACAGTGACAACCCTTAGGGAAAGATCTGTTAATGGAGATTCTTTATATCCTAGTAAGGAGGAGAGGATGGAAGATGATAAAATACAGGTAGGATATGATGAGAGCCAGTCAAATGAAAAAAAAAAAGTCCTATTCAATTATATCATGTAATGGCAGACAGCTAAAAAGTGACAAGTTTTTAAAGTGCTTACACACAAATGCTAGAAGTCTAAATAATAAGATGGGTGCCTCATTTTAAATTAGGATATTGATATAATAGGCATCACAGAAACTTGGTGGAATGAGGATAATCATTGGGCCACAGTAATACCAAGGTACAAAATATATCGGAAGGACAAAACAGGTTGTGCTGGTGCGAGAATGCCACTATATGTGAAAGAAAGTGTAGACTCAAATGAAGTAAAAATCTTAAATGAACCAAACTGTGTCATAGAATCTCTATGGATAGTAATTCGAGCACCAGACCAGGATGGTGATAGTGACTGTGAAATGCTCAGGGACATTAGAGACTATTAAAATAAAAAATTCTATAATAATGGGGGATTTCAACTATCCCCATATTGACTGGGTACATGTCACCTCAGGATGGGATGCAGAGATAAAGTTCCTTGACACCTTAAATGACTGCTTCTTGGAGCAGCTAGTCCTGGAACCCACAAGGGGAGAGGCAATTCTTGATTTAGTCCTAAGTGGAGCACAGGCTCTGGTCTAAGAGGTGAATATAGCTGGACCACTTCGTAATAGTGACCATAATATAATTAAATTTAACATACCTGTGGCAGAGAAAACACCACTCTGACAAATAAAATGTAAAAATATAATTAGGAAGGCCAAAAAAGAATTTGAAGAACAGCTAGCCAAAGATTCAAAAAGTAATAGCAAAAAAAAATTTAAGTACATCAGAAGCAGGAAGTCTGCTAAACAAGCAGTGGGACCACTGTTCGATTGAGAAGCTAAAGGAGCACTCAAGGACAATTAGGCTAAATAAATGTGGAAAAACTAAATGAATTCTTTGCATCGGTCTTCATGGCTGAGGATGTGATGGAGATTCCCAAACCTCAGCCATTCTTTTTAGGTGACAAATCTGAGGAACTATCCAGATTGAAGTGTCATTAGAGGAGGTTTTGGAACAAATTGGTAAACTAAATAGTAAAAAGCCACCAGGACCTGATGATATTCACCCAAGAGTTCTGAAGTAACTCAAATGTGAAATTGCAGAACTACTAACTGTAGTCTGTACCCTATCATTTAAATCCGCTTCTGTACCAAATGACTGGAGGATAGCTAATGTGATGCCAATTTTTAAAAAGGGCTGCAGAGGTGATCCCGGCAATTACAGGCCAGTAAGCCTGACTTCAGTACCGGGAAAACTGGTTGAAACTATAGTAAAGAACAAAATTGCCAGACACATAGATGAACATAATTTGTTGGGGGAAGAATCAATATGTTTTTTGTAAAGGGAAATAATGCCTAACCAATATAGTAGAATTCTTTGAGGGGGTCAACAAGCATGTGGACAAGGGGGATCCAGTGGGTATAGTGTACTTAGATTTTCATAAAGCCTTTGACAAGGTCCCTTACCAAAGGCTCTTAAGCAAAGTCAGCTGTCATGGGATAAGAGGGAAGGTCCTCTCATGGATTGGTAACTGGTTAAAAGATAGGAAACAAAGGGTAGGAATAAATGGTCAATTTTTAGAATGGTGAGAGGTAAATAGTGGTGTCCCCCAGGGGTTTGTACTGGACCCTGTCCTATTCAATATATTCATAAATGATCTGGAAAATGGGGTAAATAGTGAAGTGGCAAATTTTTCAGATGAAACAAAAATGCGCAAGATAGTTAAGTCCCAGGCAGACTGCTAAGAGCTACAAAAGGATCTCTCAAAACTGGGTGACTGAGCAAAAAAAGGCAGATAAAATTCAAATGTTGATAAATGCAAAGTAATGCACATTGGAAAACATAATCCCAACTATGCATATAAAATGATGGGGTCTAAATTGGCTGTTACCACTCAAGAAAGAGATCTTGGAGTCGTGAATAGTTCTCTGAAAACATCCACTCAATGGGCAGCAACAGTTAATAAAGCAAACAGAATGTTGTAAATCATTAAGAAAGCGATAGATAATAAGACAAAAAAATATCATTTTGCCTCTATATAAATCCACATGAATACTGCATGCAGATGTGGTCGTCCCATCTCAAAAAAGATATATTGGAATGGGAAAAGGTTCAGAAAAGGGCAGCAAACATGATTAGGGGTATGGAAAGGCTGCCCTATGAGGAGAGATTAATAAGACTGGGACTTTTCAGCTTGGAAAAGAGATGACTAAGGGGGGATATGATAGAGGTATATACAATCATGACTTTTGTGGGGAAAATAAATAAGGAAGTGTTATTTACATCTTCTGATAACACAAGAACTAGGGGTCTCCAAATTAAATTAATAGGCAGCAGGTTTAAAACAAAAGGAAGGGTTTTTTTTTTCACACAATGCATAGTCAACCTGTGGAACTCCTTGCCAGAGGATGTTGTTGAAAGCCAAGACTACAACAGGGTTTAAAAAAAAAAGAACTAGATAAGTAACTTTGCCTAAGCTAGCCATTGAGAGATGCCAAGCCCAGGAGTGTGTGCTAAGCCCTGTCCCTGTCTTGGAGGGAGGTAACTACATCTGGGCTTCAGAGAGGCACCTCCTTCTGCTTGGGATTCTCATCTGCAAACCCTCTCTTGGAGGTAGGCAACTGTTGTTTTTTGGGGAAGGGGAGACACCCCTTTCTTCCCCCCCTCCCCCCTCAATTCAAGTCCTCATCCCTCTACCTGAGAAATCTGTCACCTGTCAGGTGAGTGTCCTAGCCACTGGGCTATGGAGTATTCTGATGTAAGGATTTCTCAATCTCTACTATTAAAGCTGTTCCACTGAAGGAGGGCAGATGGGTACAGGGCTGAGGGGGAAAGCATGAGACTGGCTCTGTGGCCCGGTGCTTAGGGCATCCACCTGGGCAGTGAGATACCTAGGAGCCAGTCCCCCTGCTACAATGATTTTTTTTTTTTTTAAATTAGCCACAGTGTAAGTTCACCAATGAGGGCCCGTTCTGGTAGGCGAGCTCTGAGCATGCTTACCAGATCAGGAAGAGCAGGTGTGTTAGGCATTCCTCTGTCTATCTTTCCCTGGTTTGTGCATCACTGTGAAGCTTAAGTGTCTAGATGCCTGGCTTCAGTGCTCATGCTAGAGGTGGCAACATAGGCACCTAGGAAACTTTTACTGCAAAAATTTAGGTGTGGAGCAATTTTGAGTGCCTACAGTGTTCCGGGGTCACTGAGCAGGGTTTGTGAATGCCAGTGGGGCCTGATCCTGGCATTTAGGTGCCTAACGTGGCAGTTATGAACCTAAGTCCTTTTATGGAACCTAGCCCTGTATGCCTCAGTTCCCTATCTCTAAAATAGGGATGATAGTACTTCTGGACCCCACATACAGTAAGGCCCTCAGATGGTACGCTTATGGAGGCCAAATATATGCCTAAGATAGAGGCCATATGTTTTTGCTTTAAAAACATATGAGAAAAACAATAATTTTGTCTTATCACTGTAGCACAAATGTGACCTTAGATGAAAGAACTGATGGCTGTGCTTTCTGTGAGCCAAATCTCACATAGATCCAAACTGTTTCTGTGACACCTGCTTACCCTGGGAGTAAAGGCCTGGCACTTCCTCCGTGTGATTTACTCTAACTACGTACAAAGAGAAAAGATGACCTCCCATTTTGAAAAGGACCCTAACTGCTGACAACCCAGATTTGGCTTTTTTTTTTAAAAAGAACAAAAGGATCAGAAAGTTTAATCACAATAGTCTTAAAAGAGGAAGGAACTTTAACCAATAATATAGAGTGAATATAAAGTGCATTTTTACTTAGGTCTAAAGTTACATTCTTTATTTATATATACAAGGAAACAGCAGAGGAAAATAAGGACATTTGATTTACGTGTAAATCATTGCAGCAGAAGAATAATGGTAGTAAAAGTAATTGTTTAATGCCTATGCTTTGTGCAGCTATACATAATGGCATGGTTTATTAATATTAATCCCATGACAGCAAAACTCTGAAATTGCCATTAATGGAAATTTACATTTTACAGTAGTCATAATTAGAGCCACTCAAAATGTATTCATAATTATGGTAATGAGACTTGTATTCAAATATACTTGCCTAATGTTCTGCAGAGGAAGCACATTTAACCTCATTTTTGGTCAAATGAGCAGTACAAAGCAGCATAGTTAAGTCTTTGAATGTATAGGTAACTGTTGAAATTGTGAGACAAGAGAACAAGCTGAAACCTGATATCCTTTCTGAACTCGGGCCTTGAAATAGATATGCATGCACACTCCCAAAACTTAAGAGTTAAGGTTGCTAAGTTCATTTCAAAGCAACGCATACCATCACACCCACCTCTCAACTTTTCAAGGCCCAGACAAACAACACAATGTGTGACATCAAAAATGTATTCATACAGAAAACTTTAAATGCTCTAGGATTCCTTCCTTTAGCATAAATAACTTTCTATAACCTCAGTTCCAGGAGTCTGTATTTTTAATGTTAGTAATTTTCAACAATATAAGTGAGTTGTAGCCATATTTGCATTGTGAGAGTACTTTTGGTGCTAAAATGAGCAACATCCCTCCAACTGAGGGACAGCACACATGACTGAAGAAATCCAAATGTGAAAAAACTAACGAAGTCCCAAGCTAAAATTACATAAGCATTAGTCACAAAAGTTTGTAAATTTTAAATTAAGATTGCTAAGTGTAATTCAAAAGAAGGCATATGATTACACACATCATTCCTTAGAAAAGAAGAATGTAAAAGAAATACCGCTGAGTACCCAACATGGATGTCAGTGAAGTGTTCCCTGGCTCCACCAACACTTGCATGACCATAGAAAATAGCCCTTTCTGTTTATGTACTCTGGGGGCAAGATGGTCTGATGTTAAAATAGGGATGTGTGGGGTCTATTACTTCACTGTTCTGCACATTGCCAAGAGTCGCAGTCCAGCATAGCAATTAATTGCCCTGCACGTTTGTGTGACAATGGGCCCTGCAGTAGATTTTCCAACCCCAAAGTGAGTTCCTACTGCCTGATAGCAATCTGGTGTTGCACGTCCCCACAGTGTGATTGCCATTTGCTTCTCCACTGTCAGTGCAGTTCTCACTGAAATGTCCCTGCACGGGAGGGATGGGGTGAGTTCAGCACACAGGTCCAGGAATGTGGCCTTGTACATCTGAAAGTTCTGTAGCTCTGCTTGTCATCCCTAAACTGCATTACAATGCAACCCCACCAGTCAGTGCTAGTTTCTCAGGCCCAGAAACAGCACTCCACCATTAGTAGCTGCTCCATGAGCACCAACAACAACCTTGAATTGGTTCTCACTATGTTCCACAGCAATCTGCCCTCCAAGAAATCATCATGTTCCCTGATATTAAGTCCAATAGGTTGCAATAACTGTGGCTGAACCAACTGTATAACCACATCAGTAGGTGTTAATCATCTTTATCACATTCTATTTTTTTCTGTACCTTATAAATATACCTTATTATATAGTGTTAACCCTCTTTTTATTTTTTGTTAGGTAGTTTCCTAGGTTTGTAAGAGTACTAGTTGCTCTATAAACACATGAAATCTTTCACATAGAGTCATGAGTGAAGGATAATGCATTATTCTACCATACCACAATATGAAAGCCTTTTTACAGCAGCATGGCTGAAGGATAGAATAGTCTTCATCTGTTTAAAAAACAAAGTATGTTATTCTGCAATATTATTTATTCCATTTAGATTTATAGAAATGATAAGGTTAGCCAGAGGCTATAGATGGATGCCCTTGACACAATTTAAAACCTATCTAAGTGCAACTTAGATCACAAATCCCCTTCCCACTTGAATAGTACCCTACCCCTGTAAGTAAAATTCACTTCTTTTTCAACTGCCTAGGGAAAAAAGTTGCGCCTTGCAAAGAGCCATGAAGGTCATGAGATATAAACATATCTAATCCTCTATGCAGCCATTTGGCTTTGTAAAGATGTTTTTTCTGAATATAGTAAATGTCTGAATTTAATGAAAATGTGGTTGCATCTGTGGCTATGAAGTTACAGCCAGCTTGTCCATACTACTATATGATATTTACATGTCAGTACTACACAGTTGAACAACAAGGAATATCGGAAGTCTCAATCCTCATTAAAGTTCTTGCCTTTAAAATGAATTAGCTCTTTAAAACAAAATTTTTATCCTTACCAATGAGATTTGGATATGTTTAGTCTTACATTTCCATACTTCACAGAAAGTTCAAAAAATAAAATAACTGGCTTACCCATTGCATCTTTTATGCAATACTGATTTTTTGATTTTTTTAAGCAAACAAAACCCTATCAACAGATTCTAAATGTCATTGTTTTTCATCATTAGCATTCCTGCTTATGAAGACATCTCCTTCATTGGGAAAAGTGACACAGTGGAATTTTCCATGGAGGATTTATAAATACAGATTTTACCTCAGTTTTCAGATAAACCAGGCACCAGATCCTCTTCCTTTGTTTTGGGCACCCTACAATGCTGGAAAGCTGCTGGCATAAGGGAATCTCTCAGGTGTCATAGCAGCTACTCAGTCACATAGCTCTACACTGCTCACAGACATAGAGGTTGTTAGCAGTACTGCCAACACCAAGGGTTTAGAAACCAAGACCATAAATTATGAGACTGACTTAAAAACCATGAGATTTTTTTAAAAATGGTTCTTTTTATTTGCCTGTTGGTATTTGAGCCTTTAGGGTTCACATTTCCCAGCTTTTCTCCCCAATCATGAGGACTAGAAACTTCCTCTAAAAACTAAGGAAAGAAAGCAAGCTGAGAATCAACCATAATCAGGTGAATCCTGGAACCTGTACTTTAAGAAACACTAAATATCATGAGACTCATGATAATATCAAAGAGCTGGCAACTCTGTGTCAGGATGGGGACAGGACTCTATGGCATTCTTAAGGTAGGTCTATGGTGGCATGTAGAGTACATCTATTACAAGCATCCCCTAGCACAGGCATAAGGAGAAGTGTAGCCAGCGAGTAAAGACATGCCTGAACCCTGTGGGTATATGCTCTACACAGCTCTCTGCCAGCCCACAACATTTTGGCACCTGAGGCAGGGAGCTCAAATGACACCTCCATGCCCCCTCGCTTGGGCCAAAACTTTGAAAGGTCTCATTTCTGCCTTCTTCCTGTTCTACTCCTCTCATGGTACTGCTCTGCTACCTACCCCAATAAAGGAGAACTAACAACTTAAAATGCCTTGTTCCAAAATTTTAAGTAACATTTAACTTTGAAACGCCTGAACAGCAAATGTAACTTTTCTTGTCTGCATAGTAAACACTGACATTTTTATCTGTTTGAATAATCAAAGTGGTGCTTTCCGTGTCTTCTTGGTTGCAAAGTTTTGAACTGCTTCCTGCTGAAGGTCCACAGTCTGGGCCAGCTCATGCTCTATTGGGATGGTTGCAAGGCCGAACAGCCTCTCCTGTGGATGTGTGTCAATTGTGGAGCGTAGATGTGTTTTTATTAACTTCAACTTGAAGAAGCTGCATTCTCCACTTGCAACTGTTTCAGGAAGTGTTAGAAGTATGCGCAGAGCAACAAAAGCATTTGGAAAGAGGGTGGTCATCTTATTTGTGCACATATATACCAGAACAGCCTTTGGAGTTGATCCTGCTGAAATGTATCACCTAAATCACTCACATCAATATCACACACGTCATCATGTGTCAACATTGTCTCTAGTGCCCAGCATTGCTGGTGTAGGTCTTCTTCAGGTATAGTGAGGAATTCTGGAATATCATACAACATCCCAAATATACTGCTGTGTTCCTTGAGCTGCATGAAATGTTCTTCAACTGACTGTATTGCACAATCTAGCACCTTGTTAAAGAATTCAACTTTGAATTGTTGTTTGGGGTCTCTTATGGGATTATCCCGTGCCTCGTAATCAAAATGTCTTCTTCTTTGGTGACTCTTGTATTCTTGAATGGGTGGGAAAATAGCTTCAGTGTGAAGTTCCTCTGCCAACTTCTGTGCACTCTTCAGAATGTTTTGAAATCCCTCATCCTACTGGTAAGACTGTAGGTATGACTTTGCTTTGTCCAGTTGTTCCATTGCTCCAGATATAGCAAGGTCAACACCTTGGAGTCTCTTGCTTACAACATTTATTTCAAACAATATGTCATGCCACAACACTAAGCAACACAGAAATTTGAAGTTATGTATGTTTCTGGTGATTCCATTTCCCTCTGCCACTGTTCTCCCACAAACAGTTCTTGTCATAGCATTATCCTCCACAATGGCAACTATGGCATCATCTATCTTCCCAGTTTGGTGTTTGATAGGCTTTATTGCCTCCACTCAACTTTCCCATCATGTGGCATCAGTGGTTTCAGTGTCAGGGAGGATGTTCCCAGATGTTGCTTCAAAATTTGTCATCGATGAGTTCTGTTCTTTCCTCTTATGTTGGCACCATTATCGTAGCCCTGACTTCTCATGTCAGCTATCACAATTCCCATATCTTCCAGCTTTTTAAGAAGCACTTTTGTCATACCAGCTCATGTAGTATCATCAATGTCAATAAATTCTAGAAAATGCTCTCTGACAGTCACCACTGCAGAGACATTTTCACTAGGTTCTGTTGTTGTTACAAAATGCACCATTAAAGTCATTTATTCTGTATGGCTGATGTCAGGTGTGCAGTCCAGAATAACAGAGTAATATCTTTCTGACTTCAGATCTGCCACAATCTTCTGTTTGACTTTTGTTGCCAGTAACTGTAAGATCTCATTTTGAATTGTTTTTCCAAGGTAGTGGTGTGTGTACATTTCTTGGGTGGTGACTCTTCTTAGATGCTCCTGGAGTACAGCATCAAACTCAGCCATCAGCTCCACAATTTTAAGGACGTTTCCATTGTTTGGCACATACAGCTGATCTGAAGTGCCACGCAGTCCTAGGTTTTGGGTAGCAAGCATTTTCACAGTGGCAATGTGCCTTTTCAGAATGTTTTGCCAGTAAAGAGACTCTAATGCAATCTTCTCTTGATGCTGATCATCTATGGTGGCCTTTAACCTTTGTCTCATCTCAAGCTCTTTCCACCTATGGAATGCTCTCTGGTGATTTGCTGCCTTCTCATGGCATGCCAGATTTCTAGCCAGATTTTTCCAGTCCTTTGTTCCTGTAGAACCCAAAGTGGCTGGAACATTAGACTGGAAGAGTTTGCAACAAAAACAGTATACAGCATTCTGGGGTTTTGAGTACATAAGCCATGGCCTCTCCACTTTGTCACCACTGGGGATTTCATGCCAGTAATGTGTTGGATGGAAACTTCTACTTTCATTGTCTTTGGGGAACATGAAGTTTTTTACTTACTGTGGCCCATGAAGTACAAGAAAGTCCCTCAGGCTACTGCTCAAGTGGGTCCACAGTCCTGGATCATCTAGACTTAAGGAACTAAACTCAGCAGTAGCTGTTTCTTGCACCTCCACCACACTCTTCTCTGATCTACAGTTTTCTTCAGGAATGTGCACAGTTACATCCATTTGAGATGGAGATATGGATGTTGCAGTAGCTGCCAGGTCACCTGCACTCTGACTAACTGGAAGATCAGGCATCGCCTCACCACTCACATCCTCACTGGGGCCAGAAGGCTCACGGTGAACATTTGTGTCTATGTATCTCAGGAGAGCTCCTTCCTGCTTAGATAGAAAAGCTTCCTTTGCTTGCTTGCTTTTTCTGAATGCTGCCCCAAAGGGGTGTTTCCTTCAGTCATGAGTGAAAGCTGTTCTGTGCCAGCTATAGTGGCTCTCAACACTCAATTGACGGGGACAAATAAGCAGGCTGGTAGCAGGGCCTGAGTGAGGGAAGATATCAGCGTCTTAAGGGCCTAACTGGCTCTTACTACTTCAGTTGACTGCCTGTTCTCCTCAAGTGGGTTCAGGGAAGCAGCAGGAAACAGGAAGCTCAATGAAAAGCTGGTGTTAATCAGTCCAGGCTCCTGGGGGTGCTAGAGAGGTACATAAAAGGCTCCTCCTCCTCCTCCTCCTCTCTCTCCCTGCAGCTCCTGCTGCTTTCTGTTATTCCCTCTCACCTTTTCTCCTGCCTGTTATGTCTCTTGTGCCCTCCTTCCTCCAGCACAGCACTCCACCATCTCTGTGCATCTCGAGCAGAGAGAATACATATGCACCAGCAGCAGACACAATTTTCTACGCTCTCGGTCCTAGGGGCGCCCCCCCAGTCTGGAACCTCAGTTCGCCTCGTGCCTCCCCAGTGTCCCACTGCCAGAGCCATTCCCTGTCACAGGGAGCATTTCCACTGCAGTGAAGACCCCAGCAGCAAGGAAAGGCTCTGACAAGGTGAGACAGAAGTGAAAGGCTCTGACAACTCCCACTACTGTGGAGGCTTTTCCTGTGGCAAGTGGCTGCCAGAGCCTTTCACTGATACATGTAGCTACACACTGCTGTGTGGACAGATATACATACCCTACAAAACACCAGTGGTGAACAGAGTAGATATAGCCTCTCTTTTCTTCTGTCCCTCTTTTTTTTTTTTTTTTTTTTGCCTATAGCTTCACATGCTTTGCTTATTTTTTTTTCTTTTAAACAAGCCATCAATAAACCCAAATAAGAAAATAATTTGTTACTAAAAATACACTGGGGAATGTGCTACTTAAACCAAAACACACAAGGACACTGATCTGCAACGTAGAGTTTGCTATACAACAGCAGTTATACTGTGGTGAAGCAATAATTGTCTGATTCCACAGGCATTTATTTGAACCCAATAAAGCTAATGTACCGTTAAAGCAAATCTCTCCAACAGGAAGTTGAAGAGGCAGCAATGAGGATATTTCTGGGGAGAGAGGCGGAAGACTGTAAATTCCACATCAATCACTATACAAACTGCATCCAGACTGTGCTACTGATTGTTAATGAGAGACCTCTGCAATATTGAAACAAATTGAGCTGGGTCTTGATAAAAATTCATAACTTCAGAGTAATCACGCCATGCTGTTGTCATGGGTTTCAGTTAATCTTCATTATATTGTAAAGCTGTATCACTTTCAATTATAAAATAGAAATTTTTTTTTATAATAAACTGCTATTTTTGTGCAAGGGTAGTAAAAGAGACCACATCCATCCATCATGGCAATCTGGTGTACAAAACAGAAACTGCAACTGAGACTTTACTGCTCCTATCAGGCTAGTCAGGACAAAAGATGTACTGTTGTATGCATTTACATACATGACTTATGCATAAGTCATGTTAATTGTTATACAGGGTTTAAACTGATTCTAAATACACTGTGATGCCACAGAGTTCTCAGGCTGGGATCCATGTCTTCCATGGAGTCTGTGGAGACTTTCTGTGGGGCTTGCAAAGTATCTGGAGTTTCCTTATGAAATGTATTCAGTCACATGCATCTGGAAGGGTATCCAAGATTTCCCCTTCCCCACCTGCCTGTCCTTCCAGCCCAAACCCCTGAAACGATAAATGTGATCTTCCACCTCAAAGTGGGAAAAGTAGAATAGCAGACCTTCCTCCTTCAATCATAGTAATAAACAGGTCTCAAAATATATAGGGCCTGATTTTGATATCACACTAATTTTACATTTTTGTCACTAAATTGACTTCCGTGGAGTTACCTCCTGCTGTATTTTTAGTAATAATTTATCTTCTTGGAAACAGAACCATTTGATTGCTTCTGATGAGAACCAGAGCCTACCACTCCCATCTCTGCCACCACAAAGGCTACAGAGAGTACAAAGCAACCTAAAGCTGTTACTACTCAAGAATGATTACCATTCAGTGTTCTGAGTTCAAGTAGACATCAGTGATTGTCCTCTTATTTGCACAAGTTTATTGATGGCTGATTTAAAAAAAAAAAGAAAAAATCAAAGATAATGTGAAGCTCTAGTCAAAAAAATGGAGAGAGATGTAGACAGCACATGTGCCATTACGTCCCACACCAATATATAGCATTAACTTATTTTTTTCCTATCAATATCTACTTTTGTAATCATTATTTCTCCAAGTGAACAGTTCATTAAGATGAGTGCGAGTAATTCACACATTTGAGGGGTATTGTTTCCATTTATCAGCAGGTACAGTTACATCAGTAACTGGCATCAGTTACACATGGTTCACATTTTGAAATTTCTTTTTAACCATATTTTCTAGAGAGAAGAAAAAATTATGGAATCTCAGACCACATATATGCAGCCATTTAAAAAAAAAATAGGGAATTATGCAGCCATCTACACAGCAATGAAGTTGGATTATACACAAAGCTCCAACAGGTGAAAAGGAGATATTACTTAGTCATCTAGCTAACAAGATTTTAGGGACAGGGCCTGTGTCTTCCTGAATTTGGAAAGCATCTAGCACATTTTGGATACCACTGAAATATAAATAATAATTTGAGGAAAGGGTCTTTCCTTACTCCTTCAAATAGGCTTCAGTTATAACTGCAAAGGTTGCCATTTAATACATTTAACTTCTAATACAGTTTCTTTTGCTGATCATTCTGACATTTTCCCCGATTGCCGTAATGACTTGATTGCAGGGCTGTTGGAAGCATTTGTGAGAGTGGGGGAGATATTTAAACGTCTGTAACCGTAGAAGATCAAAACGAAGATGATTCATTCTGTACAAAGAGATTGATATTGCAGGAATTTTTTCTGCTGCCAACCCAGTTCCCCTGCCCAAAGGCAGTTGTTTTTGTTAGTACAAGTAGCTTTTTCTAAGTTTTTTTCTTTTAAGCATAGGTTATATTCATAACTGTGGAAAAACAACTACAAGAAAGCATTTACTGTGGACTTATTTGAAATATTCAGAGCATTCTGCCTTGATCCCGGCACAGACAGCACCCCTGTAGTTAGACAGCAAATGAGGTCTCTGGCAATAGATAACCAGTAATTACTTTTCCTGAAACCACATTAACGTTCTAAATAATGCAACAGTTTCTGTGTTAAAATTTCATGAGCTTGATTGTAATTATTCTTCAGTATGTGACAGTCTAGGGTGCTACAGTGTATTATCACTTAAAAGGAGGCCTACACCAAATCTAAAAATAACATCAGCTGTGCCTACTTTCTCTCTCTCTTTCTTTTGGCACCAGGAGAGTGGAAGTATGGATGGAAAATCAATTTAATATGTTATTAAAAACTCACCAGCTATGCACAATAATGACATTCTATTTAAAGTCATTCTACCCTCTGCCTCTCTCTAGCTCAATTAGTAAAAGAGACTTTTTCATTTTGAAAAGCATTTTATGTCAGGGACTACAGATTCAAACCTCAGTTCATAGGGAATCTTAGGTAGCAAGACGGTCTGACCTGCCACCCAGTGACTTGCTAACTAGAAGCTGAACTCCAACAGAAGACTCCAATCCTGGGTTCTGATTGGGTGAACTCTGGGAGTCCTGATTGGGGCCGTGCTTCTATTTAAATCAAGCAGAGGAACAAGAAGTTCTCCATACATCTGGGTTTCTCCTGTTTAGGGTGGCTTCCCTGCTGCAACTGCTTGATTCTAGTAACCTGACACCTGACTCTGTTTGTCCTGCTGCATATCACAGACTGATCTCTTGGTAGCTGACCTGTCCCTAGGTCAGACCACCCACATCCCAGTCTTGACATTTTATGAATGAGGGAGAGGCATGGTCTAAGCACAGGATTAGAAGATGAGACACCAACAGCAGAAGCAGGATTTGTTCTCAGATGTGATGGCATTAACTATATTTATTTTCTCTAAAATATGATGGTGTTTCTCCTTCCTTTTAAGTTTGTTAATTTATTCGTTGCATGTGGACCACAGGGTAAACTGCCACTACCAACAAAGAAGAGAGACAAACAATATTTCCAAGACAATCAATCTCATAAAGGCTCTATCTGGTAATTTCCACACATGAAGAGAGAAGATCTCCATAAAGAGTAAGCATGTAAAGGTACTTATACCTGCCTTGAAGAGCAAGTCATTTCTGGACTCCCAAATAACTATTAATATGCAGCCATATGAGAGGATGCAGTTCTGTGTGTCTCTGCTGGTGCCTTGTGACACAGCCTGTCTCCATCCCACCATGTCTCCATTTTGAGGCAGGTGGGGAGTGAGCAGGAGGTGAAGAATGCCTCCCTCCCCCATATGCCACAGCATAATATGGATTAATTATTGCTCCTGGGCAGAATGCATGCACTGTTCAGGTTCTGCCAAGCAGAGTGATTTGGGTGATATCCCCATGAAGAATGAGCCTGAACATGCAATAGGAAACCAAGCCTGTGAGTTGCTGAGGTCCTAATGCCTTCATTTGGAATTGAGGTGGCTCAGCAAGATCTCCCTGGATTAGCACTGCAGTGCTTCTTTTTAATTAATTTTGAAGTCACTGAACATAGGCACCCACTCTGTGGGTGCTCGGGAGCTGGAGAACCCACAGGGAAAAAAATAGTGGGTGCTCAGCACCCACCGAGAGCTCCACAGATCAGCTCCTTCCCCTCACCCCCCAGCGCCTTGCCCACCATGGGGTCCCACTGATCAGCTCCTACCCCTCCCTCCCACTGCCTCCTGCCTGCCATGATCAGCTGTTCAGCAGGGTGCAGGAGGCACTGGGGGATGGGGGGGTGGGAGTGGGGGGAGAGGAGGGCTTGGGGGAAGGGGTGGAGTGGGGGCAGGACCTGGGGCAGAGCAGGAGTAGAATATCCCCCTCCACCCCCCACCCCCAGGAACAGAAGAAGTCGGTGCCTATATCACCAAACTCAGTTCTGTGTAGAGTCACTGTAAGGCTTTGTGTATATGTTGTTGTTCCACCTTCTAGATGGTGGTGTTACTGCTGACAGTCAAGGGCATCAACCCCCCTCTCTTTAACTTCAATTGGTAGATGTCTATAGTTTTGGATTTGAAAAGCCAAGATTCTAGTTCTTGTTCCCCAGATATGTGTAAAATTTTTCTAATAAGTGTCTCTTGTCTGCAGTGTTTGGATGTTGTACAAAGCCCTGTACAGCCCTATTGAAGGCAAGTGGACTGCATGAGGTATGTAAATCAGAGCAGAGCTTGGCTCATTAATTTTACTTGAATAATCAAACAGCTATATTAAAATGTTGCTAGATATTCTTATAACAATGTCTTTTGAACTACTCATACTTCGTTAGAAAGATAGTTCAAAATGATCTTTCATTCAACCAATAAATAACTTGGGCATGAATGAAATAAAAAGCCTGTAATTTAGAAGCATGCATGGGTAAAAGGTTTTTTGCTTTTCCTATTTTGCAACTGGACAGGAAGTGTCTGTTAAAGTGCCATTGTAGAGATTAAATTGGAATTCTGCATCTCCTGAGACATAGCACAGAGGGTGTGGCAAAGCAAATGGCTTTACACACCTGGATTCTAGGCTACTGCAGTGGGTGAAACAGTGCAAGTTGTAAATTAGAGCAGCTCTGGCTGGCCTTGCAAAGATCACACAACTAGTAAGTGGTAAATCTGAGAAGAGAACACAACTCTGGAATTCCAGCTTGTTGTTCTTGATATGTGCAGCTACAGTCCACACTGTCTTGTGTATCTTCTTACATTCCTTTCTCCTTTTATTCTTGGTTCAGTAATCTGTTTCTTAAGTAACTCGGGGTCTGAACCAACTCCATGGACTTCAGTGGAAGTCTCTCCACTGATTTAAATGGGAATTGATTGGGTCTTTTTCTTCCCTACTGCTCTTCTAGTTTTTATAAATAAAGACTTCTTGTAAACATTTTTAATCTTGCTTATAATTCAGTCTTTCTCCAACATGCTTTCTTGAGAATTGGTTAAATCTGATCTGGTCCTAAATTGCATCTTTCAGAATGTATTCCAGTTGCCTCAACAACTTAACCTTTAAAACAATTGTTTAGTTTATCCTTTAGAGTACACGTGGGGGAAAAAAGCAAATAAAATTCATGGTTTTATAGGGGAAATTGAGGGGTCAGATTTAGTGGCAGACCGAAATAGGAAGGCAAAAGAAAATGTGTAGGGAAAAGTCCCTTATGAGAACTGGGTGCTAGCAAAGAGAAGAATTCCAATTTAATCTCTACAATGGCACTTTAACAGACACTTCCTGTCCAGTTGCAAAATAGGAAAAGCAAAAAACCTTTTACCCATGCATGCTTCTAAATTACAGGCTTTTTATTTCATTCATGCACCATTGGCACTAAATTGCTTATTATATAACATTCAACCACTTCATATGGAACAATTTGCTTTTAACTTTAAATAAAGCTGATATAAATGCCAGGGCCTTGATTCAACAAAGCTCTTAAGCATGTGCCTACCTTTAAATACATGAGTAATCCCACTGAAGTCAATGGGACTATTCATGTGAATAAGCCCTTTGTTGGATTGGGACTCACATGTCCCAATGTCTTAGATAAATCTTGCATCTTGGCAAGGAGTTAATCGAGATTACCCTGGTGATCCCTTCTAACTCTATGATTCTGTGTCTGGGACACTACAGTAGAAAAACATAAATGGTAGTGTTTTCAGAATTGTCTCCTAAATCACTTAAATGCTTTTGAAAGTGTTTACCCAATGAATCAAATACTCTGCAGAGTGTTGCACCTGCCCAAACCTGTTCTGAATTTAGCCCATAGTATATACTGTACATTCTGTTTGGCCTTCCGTTGCTAGCTCCCTGCTCTTTCCCCTCCTTTCAGTTATGCTGCCCAGTTACATTGAAATGTCAGTTTATCAATCAACCAGTGCTAACACTGAACATATGTCTTAACATTTTGTCAGAAAACAGAATGCATGCTGTTATAACAATGATCTCATTGCCCCACTCATATACAGGGCATTAACAATGCTCCCCTATAAATGCAGGTAGGCTTGGAAGAATTAGATTTTTATAGTTAAATGTTGATAAATGTTTATTTCACTGTACACACACAAACCAAATAAAAAATATTTCCATTGATAATGATAAAAATTTAGAGGTAGGCAAAGTAAGAAAAATGATGCTTGGGAACTTACTAATGTTTGATTTAAGGCTAACATTTTGACACGTGATGTTGAGATTCAAAATGTTAAAGCTTTATAACCATTAAAACACAAACTGTCAACATCTATTGTCATTAAATTATTGTCTGACTCCCACACCATAATTTTCCACACCTGTAAAAATTTAAATAAATAAAAATGGGAAATTTTAAAGGGAGCCATTAATATCTGTTGACATAAGAAAATAAAAATTGAATTCTGCCCAGCATAAACATAGAACAGTGTATGTATATATGTGTGTGTGTGTGTGTATAAATATATATAGATAGATAGATATAATGTGTATATTATATGTATGTGTATATAAGTGTATGTGTCTCTACACCCAGTGTCTCTTTTCTTCACTTTTTTTTCTTTTTTCCTACTGATTGTTGGAGGTTTTGACTCAGACCTGTATCACTTCACTTCCTGAGAATTACATTTTCCAAACACAGCAGAGCAGATGTAACAATCAGGTGGACTCCTTCTGGCTTTAAGATTTCAGTGTTTCTCGGATTCCTTTTTTCTGATTATAAGACAACTTCTTCTGTTTAAAATCAGTGTCACATAAGAGCTCTGTTTCCACAAGATATCCTGCCTTTTGTGATGAGAGTTTGAAAGTAAAAAGGATCTCTCTGAAATGAAATGAAATGAAATGAAAAGCAAATTTCTGATTTCTCTGTTTAGCTGAGGATTGGGAATTTTTCTGTGAGAGAATGGAGCGAATAACATGAGTTGTATAATACATTACGAATTGTATAGACAAAAATATGAGACATCTTTTCCGAGTACAATTTACCATAGA